>NC_143264.1:28321437-28473402 GCF_984573655.1 Nuphar pumila
TGAGCCTCATTTTGATGAGGTATTTCATTTCTCGGTCAGGTTAAGGGTTAAACCTGAGCTTCGTTTCTATACGAAGTATTTTCCGTCCCATCCAGGTTAAGGGCAAAACCTGAATCAAACTTCTTTTGAAGTAAAATTTTTCTTCTTTATTCTCCATTTCATATCTACCATTTTCATCATGGCTAATTTCTTCATACCTCGTCAGATTCTTCTAACTGAGGCATTTTTATAGCCCAAATTTGGTGTATTTTCTTTGCCACTAAGTTCGTCTTCAAGCCAACTTAGTAGCAAAGAGGGGCATCTGTAAACACCCTAAATTTTCCTCATCCATTCTCAAATAACCCTCCTCGTGTAGTGCCAACCCTGTTAGTTCAGTGTAGGAGTCAAACCCCGAGTCAGTTTCAGAAAATTACCATTTTACCCACTTTCATTAGGAAAATTACCATTTTACCCCTAGGTCATCCCGGACCATAGTCAGTCGGAGTCAACAAAGCTCACTGGTTAGTTCAGAACATTTAGAATATCAGTCATTCCAAGCTCATCTGAGCTCACAGTGAGAAGACCATTTTCATTTCTGACAATTCCTGCCAAAATGGGATTATTTCTTCAGAAATGAGCTCATTGCTCAAATACAAGCTAATTGTCTCTGAGTCAGTCATACTCCCCAGAGTCTAACTTGAGCTCACCAGGAGTTTAAGTGCTCCTGTTTCAGTTCAAAGCTATTTCCAAGTGTCCAGGAGCCCATTTTAGTCCATTTCAGCACTTTTAGCTGAAACTGAGCTGAGTTCAGTCAGTTGAGCTAGTGTTTGAGCTTTGATTTTAGTTCATATCAGTATTAGTAACCTTTGTTTAAAACCCAGTTCAGGTTCGTAATTCACTTCACTTCAGTGACCATTCCATGCCATTTTTTTAAAAATGACAATTTTTCTTGAAAATTCAGTCAAAAAGGTCAGTTGAGTCAGTATCATTGTCAGCTCATTGGAGTTCTGAAACTCTAAAACCCAGCTCAATCTAGTTCATTTCAGTTCAATTTAGCTCAAACCCTAATTTTCAGTGTCACTCTAGCGTGGCAGAGCTCAAAAATCATTTCTTCAACTATTTTGCAAATTTTGTCAATTTCAACACTTTTTGAACTGTTACAACTGTCAATCGGGGTCTAACATTCAAAATTCTTCATTCAGGGTTAGCATTTCGCATGGCATTTCATATCATTCCTCATCATTTCATATCATTTCTCAGCATTTCATTTCATTTTCGATGTCCAGAACTCTAGTTTTATAAATTTCAATCCAGATCGAGTTTTAAAAGCTTTCAGAAATCAATTTCAAATCCTGGGTTTCCAAAATTGACATTTTTACCCTTGAGAGTCTAAATTTGGAAATATTTTCTCAAGAAAAATAATCTGGATTTATTTCAAACTCAAATTTTCAAATTCTACATTGGATTTGCTTCGCAACGAGGTATTGAACTTCAAAATCCAAGCTCATTTTGTCTGGAAATAAATTTGGAAGTATTTTCTCGAGAAAAACAATATGGATTTCTTTTAAAATTAAATTTTCAAATTTTACATTGGATTTGCTTCGCAACGAGGTATTGAACTTCAAAATCCGAGCTCCTTTCAAAAACTGCCAAAAATAGCTCATTTTGTCTGGAAACTGTCTGAAAAGACTATTTTACCCCTTTAATCGTCAAAATGAATTTCAAAAGTGGAATTTGGACCCGCTCTGAGATGGCCCATCCATTTGCATTTTCTTGTTTGAGTTTATAAGAAAAGAATTTTTTTTTATCTTTTTCTTTATTTTTTGTTGTTTGTTTTATTTTATTTTTTTTATTATTTTATTCTTCTTAAGAAGGGACCCACAAGGGGGTCAACCACCCTAGATTCTCTTCCAGCCCCCCTTTTCCTTCCTCTTTCCCTTTCCCTTCTTCCCCTTTCTTTCCTTTTCTTTCTCCTTTCTTTCTTTCCTTCTTCTCTTCCTTCTTTCTTTCCTTCTTCCCTTCCTTCCTTCCTTCTTTTTCCCCAGCCTTCAATCCATTCACGTAAGTGTCTTTCTTTCATTAAATAACAAGAACTTAGGAAAGATTTGATCTTTCCCTAAGTTCTCATTCAAGGGATACACGTTGGTTGCCTCTTATCATCTAACACCTCTCTCTCTCTCTCTCTCTCTCTCTCTCTCTCTCTCTAGCTCTCTCCTTCTCCCCCCTTGGCTGCTGCAGCCACAACAGCCATCTTCTTCCCTGCTCCATCTTCAAGCTTCAGCCATTGCCATCGTTACACAACAGCCATCTACCTCACGCTAGCCACACCAAGGTGCAACACTCTCAACAGTGGAAGCAGTCGGTCCAGCCCAGCCGCTCCAACCAGCAGATCCACTTTGAAGCACCACAACCAACCAGCAGCTACCTCCATCTCCTCCACGCACAGCAGCTGCAGCCTCCAGACATCCTCTGCACATCAGTTTCAATGCCAGCAACACAGCTCCAACTGACTCCATCAACAATGGGTTCCAGCAACTTCAGTCATTGTTGCAGCCTCTTTGAAGCACCATCTTAAGCACCCTTCAACATCCGACTACAACCCTCCATTGGTGCAACATCCCTACCCAAGCCAAGGTAAGATCCCTCATATCCAAATTCTTCATTATATGCTATATATCTGTTTTAGTTTTTTTTTTTAATATATGTATTTCATAGGTTTTCTATTGAAAGAGAAGAATCCATCCAATCAATGGACCGAATCTTCCCTTCTCGTAGCCACAAAAATAAGAATGAATATGATTCATGCCCCCTGAGTTTTTTATGTTTTCTTTCAGGCTTAAATATATTTTACGTTCTGTACATTGTAGTTAATTTCTTTTTTTTTATTCCTTGTTATTTAATTCAGTTTATATTGGTAGTTTACCATGTTTTGTCTTAGGCGTCTGGTTTAGTCGTCATTTCATGCAGAAATTATCTTTTACAAATTCTAAAATTTTTATTATAGTTATGTTATCTTGTCTGCGACATCATGCCAAAAACTTAAATCTATTTGGGTTTCGAAACCCTTCTAAACCGATCGAACCCTGCATCGGGTTTTCTGTCTTTTTGAATTTCCAGTTTGCGCTTTAGCAGACAAGGACCTCCGGCACCACCCTTGTGGGAGATCCAGATTATCTTCCAAAAATCATAGTGGATTTATGATTGAATCTAATAATGATCTGAAAATTTTGAGGATTTTCCAATCAGTTTTGATCTCTGTCAAAAATCAGATTTCCCAGACCTCTGGGAAAATCTTGATTTTCCTTTGTCAGAGTATAGACAGACCCTAATGCATCGAATCCGTTCAATCCATAGCCCGTCTGCAAAAACTTTCAACACGAAAGTTGTTCCTAACATGTTTTTATGTCATTTCTCAAAATTTGGGGATTTTTGGAACCGTTTCATTATTTTTCCCGAAAATTTCTTTCTTGTCTGACAAATTTCGATATCTCAAAATTTTAGAGATTCGGGTCTCTGATAACAGTGTGCCCTTTTCCAAACCGTAACCGAAATCCCAATGGTGTGAAAATACCAATTTTTTCCCTGTTTGTCAGAAACATTTTCCCACCATTTAAGCCTTTTTCTTATCTGTTTACTATTTTTCCCACATTTTCTACTGAAACATGTCTGTTTCTCCCAAATCCTAGAGTCGTCGGATTCTGATCCGACTTGCCGGAGTGGTATAGCTCCGACCATAGGTCAAAACCAGAAAGTGTAAAATTTAAAAATCCATGCCTTACTATCCTATGTCACCCCATAAAATTTGGGAATTTTTTATGGAAGTTTGATATCCGAAATTCCCTTTAGAATCAACATTTTAGGTAAAAATCATAAAATTTAGGGTTTTTATTTGAATTTCCTTATTTCAAAATACAAAAAATAGATTTTTGAGCTCCATTCTGTTTTTAGGGTTATTTTAGGTGTCCATGCCAAATTTGGCTTAATTCCAAGTTCATTTGCTTCATATGTTACTTTATCTTTAAATTCAGAAGCGAAAATCACACAAAAATCAGGTTAAATTTAATATTTTATTATATTTTCATCATTTTAGGGTTTTATTCATATAAATAGGCATATATAATCATATTAGGGTTAATTTAAATATCATTTGCATTTCACATTTTCCATTTTTACAAAATTTATTTTAGAAAACCCTGGTTTAACGGCCAGTCTTGTTATCAAGGGTATTTTGGTCATTTTGACCTAAATTTCGAAATTTCAATTTCTAATTCTCCAAAATTTCATGCATATCATCATATTTTATCATATTATGTTTGATTTATTTCATTTTATTTTCAAATTTCTAAAATTTACAAATTTTTTTTTATAAAACCCTGATTTCAAGGTCATTAGGGGCATTTGGGTCATTTTGACCCCAATTTCGAATTTCCAAGTTTATTTTCAAAATTTATTCATTATTTATCATGTTTATATCAAAGGGGGTATGGATTTGGGTTTATATCTAAAAAATATCTGATAATTTCCCATATTTTCAGATAAATTCAGAAAAACCTATATTTCTGTGCTAACACTATTTTCTAGTTTTGCAAGAACATTCAAGAAGAATGCTTAGTTACTTTATTTCTTTATTTTATTCAATTCAATGAAAAAATCAATTTAATATTTGGAATAAGAGTTACATTTCTGCTTAGAATAGGACTGTATTGCATATAATGTAATTTCTACAAAATTCTGATGTATGATACATGATTCATGCACATTATTTCAAATTCACTATGGTTGACACGAATGACATGTGCACAAGCTCTTATGGAGTTTATAAACTCGGTAGGATTCGTATTTATGGCCATAGTCAGAATACGAATAAAACCAAGATTTATGATCTTCGTATTAGCCACATTCAGCCTACACTGCTAGGCTAACTTAAAAAAAAAATGCACTGCATTTCTGAAAGTTTCAAAAAGATTTCCCAATTCCTTAATTGAAATTCTCTTTCAAATTCATATTCATTCATTCATATTATTCAAATTGCATTGTTTTCAAATTCATTATCCAACTTCAATTTTAGAAAAATCAATTTTCTCAAGGATTTACCAAGTTTCTTAGGATTGGATTTTCTCAGAATTCTAAATTTTCAAATGAGTTTTCAAGGCATTTCCCAAGTTCAAATCAAGATTTTCCAATGTTAACATTCTTAAATTTTAAAATCCCAAGTTTTTAGAAATCGATTTTCTCAAATTTTCCAGTTTTCCTGAGAATCCATTTTCCATCTAAAAAACTCATTTTCCAATGAATTTTCTGATTTTCTCAAGATTCTCAAATCCATTTTCTTAGAAAAGAAAATCCAAAATCTCAAAAATCAATTTTCCCAAGATTCAAGTTTTCCTGAGAATTTATTTTCCAATTCATTTTCTGATTTCCAATGAAATTCAATAACTTTCCCAGGAATTCCAATTTCAAGCACTTTTCCAATCATTTTCCAGCATATTTCAATTTTTTCAAAGCAAACATCATATTTTCTCAAACTTGCATTATTTTCAAAATTCCATAGCACAAGCCTGATTCTTTGTGCATTCTAGGAAAAATAGAGCATAATTTAGATATTTGAGTCAAGTTAAAGCACATAATTGATCCTTGGTTCAATTACCCCTGGTAAAGGTGCTAGAAATGGTTGAACCTCGTACCGACAGGCGGATCCCATTCCATGGAATTTTCCCGCAAATTTTCAAAACGGAGGCGAGTTAATTTTCAAAACCATTTTCAAAACTTTGGTCTAGTTTGACTCGCGAAATTTGTTTCTCTCTCGCAAGGGAGGGGAAAAATTTTGCGATGATAACAGATACCGATTCCTGATTGATCGAGAGTTATCACCTCCCAGATACACATATGCATATGGAAAGAGATTCAAGCTACTTGGTCCATTCTTCTGCGCCTACTATCATCCGGAGCGGTGTGTTCGACAGTTTTCTCAGAGACAGAAGCGCATAGAGATGCGGCTGCTATCAGGAGTCGTGCTAGAGTTTGACCTTACATCAGTTCAGTGGTCTGAAACATACCATTCTGTCAGATATGGTTGAGACTCTTTTATTACACTTCCACTTTTTCTGGGTCCTCGTGTCTTTGCTGATTATAAAGAGTTGTGGCAAATTGTCTGTCCGCCCCCTTTTTCCTAAGATTATTATTGATGCAATCATGTTTTTCCTTCAATGAATAAAAATCTTTCAAATTCTTCATTCTTTGTTTGACAACCTCGTCTAGGTAACAAGGCATAATTTTTAGTTGTTTATTTTTTTTGTAAAGGAATGGCAACACAATTATCGTAATCCTAGCAATGACTCAATCCCTAGTGATGGGATATTCTTTCAATAAAAAATCTCTCTCAAAAGCCTAACCATCAACTTTTCCCCTTTTTCCAAGAGAGCATTCGCGATATTTAAATGCTTGAGACGAGTTCAGGAAAGAAAACTGCACCAGTCGAAGGCATTGCAAATTCAACAGCTTCAAAAGAAGAAATGGACTCCCCGTGTTCAGGCAGAAATCAAGGGCAGCAGGTGGAGGATGGCATTGATCCTCAAATGTATGCCATGTTCAAAAGGATGATGAGCAAGATGCTGGCAGAGCAAGCTGAAGCCAGTACAAAGCTGACCCAAGTCAAACCGAAGGCTAAGGGTTATACAGTAAAAAATCAGGTAAAGATATCTAAAAAACATGTTCAGCATGAAGATACATCTGATGAAGAGAAATCAGTGGGAGACACAAATGATGAATTTGAGACTCAGCAGGCATTCCGCAAATCTACTCAAGGGCTGGGTCATCCCATAAATTCAAAGAGCAATCCGTCAATGACTTTGACCAGCCGCAATTCAGGGATGTGGTAAAAATGGTTCGAGATCTGCAGGCCCACGACAAGGGCAAGAAAGTCTTCACCAGCGAAGACTTCTATGATGGTTTGGATGGGGACGACAATCTGGATAGGCTCCCCAGAAAATTTATCAAATTTGATGGTTCTGGCAACCCTAAGGCACATCTGGCTATGTTCTTTGCTGAATGTGCCAAATTCAAGCGAGATAATTGGGCTCTTTTCCTTTGTTTCTCTCGCAGTCTGGAGGGAACCACAGCTAAATGGTATTCAGAACATGTTAACCCAATTGAACTAAAAGAATTTGACAAAGTGGTAAGCATGTTCATCGAGCGATTCCTCTTCAATGCTGAGGCACTTCCCACCCTCGGTCATCTCTGCGGCCTCAAACAAAAAGAAGATGAAAAGGCCTGAGATTTCATTAATCGATGAAGGTCAGCTTGAAACAAGATGAGAGACCCGATATCAGAGGGGCATGAATTGTCACTAATCTTGAATAATTTTTCGCAACCCTTGAGAGGTCGCATTTCCACTGCACCATCAAAAACTTTCATCGAACTGACAGAACGAGCCGAGTGGCTCAAGCTAAGCATGGAAAATGGAGTTTATGAAGGCTTCATATTTACAAAGGGTAACAATCAGAATGAGCAGAAGAAGAAGGCTCACTTCACTCTTTCTGCCAATGATAGCAAAAACAATAAGAAAAATCATGATAACTATTTAGACAGATCCAAGGGCCACAAAGGAAAGTTCTCCAATAATGATAAGCCTCTTCAATCTAGTCCTCAGCATAAAGAGAAAGATCAAGAAAAGCCAAAGTGCAAGGATTGGAGTACGGATCAAAAGTTCACCCCTCTTGATCAGACACTAGAGAGTGTTCTGGAATACATGCTCGCAAAAGATATGATTTGTTTACCTAAAGTAGCTGATCCTGAAACAATCATGGGTAGATTCAAAGAAAAATTTTGCAAATTTCATCAGGCAGTAGGGCATGACACTGAGAATTGTTTCGTCTTGAAGAACGAAAATGAGGAAGATACCAGTTGATCATCCTGATCAAGTTTTCCAAGAAACTAACAATGCCAAGGCTATGTCATCTTTAATCATATTGCTTTTGGTCATTTTAAAAGACAATACAGTCCCAGTTTTCTTACCAACTTGTTATTTCTCTTCAATGATTGAATAAATTATCCATTTTCCTCATAAACTTGATGTCACCTTTTATTCTCCTTCTCTGCAAAATGTTCTGTTATGAGGAATGACCCTCTTCAGAGTCTTTGAATCGATCAAAAGTCAGTTGCTTTGTTACCGTCGGAGAGTATTCTTCGAACATCAATATCTTCCTTTTATCCAATTTTTTTTTTCCTATTATACTGGGGCATTATTTTGAAAATTGTCTTCAAAACATCCTGTATGCAGGCAGGATCAAACAAATCTCTCATTTTGCATGCATGTGCGTTCATTCACATCATTTTTCATTTATTCGCATACATTTGCATTCATTAGCATTCATTTATATTTATTTGCATCAAATTCATTTCCCCTTCAGGTTAAGGGATAAACCTGAGTTGCCCATTCAGGATAAGGGATGAATCATGAGACCCCGATAGTTGTCCAAGTCGTCCTGAGGGTGAAGACTAAAAATCTTCTATCAGAATCAATTAGTAATTCTTCAAAACCCAGTGTTTGTGCTGGTAACTCTTCAAAACCCAGTGTTCGTGCTGGTAATTTAAAAAAAAAAAACAGTGTTCGTGCTGGTAATTCTTCAAAACCCAGTGTTTGTGCTGTGTAAACACCCCAAATTTTCATTCACCTCTCCGACATTTCCACCTAGCATCATCATTCATCCTTTGAGATCACTACAGGGCAAAATGGTCAATTTTTTAGTACGGACCTTACAAAAGTCCAAATTTCATCTGCAACTCTCAAAATTTCTCTATTTCAGCTCAGATGTTCAAAATTCTACTCCTGACAGGAGACGGGAATCTCCAAAGGCCGGTTCAGGATTACATTTCATAAGACATGCCATTGCATAGCATTGTATAGCATTGCATGGGCATTTCATATCACTGCACTGCACAGCATGTCATTTCGAGATCCAGAACTCCTGATTTCAAAATTTTCAATCCAGATTTGAATTTCAACTCTTTTTAAAATCAATTTCAAAACCCTGGGTCTTCAAAATTATCAATTCTTCCCATTTTACCCTCAGGACTCTGAATTTCAAAATATTTTCTCAGGAAAACAATCTGGATAATTTTCGATAAGGATTTTGATTCTAGCTCTTTCATCTCACATTTTGCCTTTTTGTCAACAAATTTCAAATATCTTCCTTTTACAAAATCATCCTACAAGGGCCATCTCTTTTCAAAATTTATGTTTTGCCAATTAGTTCAGATTTTATGAAAATTTCAAAAAGAGGTTTTACTGTCTTTCAATAAAGAAGCAATGTGGGGCCCACATTGAGGTGGTGTCACATAGGCTTTTCTTTTGAAAAAACTGAATTTTGAAAAACCCAAAAATATAGGAGCCTTGTCCCTGGATTGGCGTCACTTGTCTTTTTCTCTCTCCTCCCATTTACCTGCCAAGTGTCAGCGTGGGGTTCACCTGGAGGTGGCACCACATGTCATTTTCTCTATCCTTCCATCCTCCGACAAGAGTGGGGCCACCTTAAGATGCCGCCACATGTCATTAGACATCCTCTTCATTTTATGTCACGTGTCAATGTCCACCATCTTCACCCTGTGCCATGTGTCATTCCAAGGTCACCATGAGATGCCACGTGTCATGTGTTGTCCTGTCCAGAAAAAGTAGAGCTTGTCTCCCCTGAGGTGGCGCCATTTGAATTATGTCTCCTGCAAGTGACACATGTCACTCTCGCCTTTCCTCAGGAAAAGCAGACTGACACATGTCACCTTCTACTTTTCTCAGAAAAGCAAGTGACACATGTCATTTCTAGCTTCCCTCAGAAAAAGTAGAGGACACATGTCATTTTCTGCTCTCTTCAAAAAAAGCAAGATGACACATGTCTCTCCCTACTTTTCTCAGAAAAGTAAGTGACACATGTCACTCCTAGCTTCCTTCAGAAAAAGTAGAGGACATGTGTCACCCCTAGCCTTCTTCAGAAAAAGCAACCATTCAGAAAATTTCAAACAAGGCCTAAGTGGCGCAAATCCTGAACTTTACTTTTTCCATCTGGTCTGAGATGGCGCCACATGTTCCTTGTTCCTCCCTCCTGCCACATGACACCGTAGGAGCCACCCTGAGGTGGCGCCACATGGCCACCCTCCCTTCTTCCAGAGCCAACCTCATTTGAATTTCAAATTTCTTCCCTGAGGTGTCACCATCTGAAGAACCTCCTCCAGCAAGCTGACACTTGGAACCATCCTGGACTGCCACATGTCCAGATCTCCTTTCTTCAGAAAAAGTAGAATTCAAACTCCTCTGAGGTGGCACCTTCTAAGCCCACTGCTCTGTTCTTCTGACACGTGTCAAGAGCCACTCAGAGGTGGCGCCACATGGCATGCTCCTACTGCTTCCAACTTTAAACCTCAAACTCCCTTTTGAGGTGGTGCCATTCCAGAGCCCCACTTGGCTTCAATTTTCATTTTTTATTTTATTCAAAATAAAAGTAGCCCCATGAGGTGGCTCCACATGAGGGCGCCCTGCAAAAAGTAAACTTTGAAATTCAAACCCCAGATAGCACCCTCTGAGGTGGCGCCATTTGGGAGACTCCTGCAGAGAAAATCAAGCTACATTTTGAAAATTTCCAAAAAATCCCCTGTTGAGGTGTCTCACCCACAAAATTCTCATTTTTATTTTCTCAAAAATCAAAATTGCATGCCCTGAGATGGCGCCACATAGAAGGTTCAGATTCACTATGTTTGAATTTTGAAAATCTCCAAAATTTCTACAAATACCCTAGCCCACGCCCAACTCAGAGGGAGCCATGTTTGAGAACTGAACTTCATAATTCCATTTTTTTTTCTTTCTTGGTTTCCTCTGGATTCACGCCCCTCTGGAGCCCATTATTGAGGTAGCCACTCATTTCGGGAGTCCCAAAACCGCAAGAGAACACAAGGTAAGCCCCTATTCCAAACGATTTTATCATGATTTGATTCATGTTGTCATTTGAAGAAAGAGCTCATCCGAGGGATGGATCGAGCTATTCTCATAAAATGACATATATCAAAAAAAAATGTTTTTAATGCTTTCTTGATTAGATTTCATGCATTCATCATGTTCATGCATTAAAAATAGGTTAGATTTATGTTTTATTTTATTTAAATATCATGTTCCATGAATTTATTTAATATCTCATGCATTCAGCTTCATTTATGTAACTCTCTCTTTTTGTCAGTCAGTCCACATGTCATTTCATACATTTATTTTTAGTTAAAAATGCTAAAAAAATCATGGTATGCGCCCCTAGGTGTCCCTAACAATCTGCCAAAAATTCGGAATGATTTGAATTTGTTTACCATGGTAAAAGTTCAAAATGATAGGTCGGGTGTTGTTACCCAGGATACGTTTTGAAAATTTACTTCCGACTAGTAAAACCAAGATCTCTCTCATATGAGGTCTGATTTTCGATCCGAAAAATGTCCTGAACTCGGGATGATATCTAGTATTACATATGATTTTCTAAGATTTTTATGAATTTGAGAAATGTCTGAAAAAAATCCTAGAGTTCGGGATACATGTCAGAGCCTGATTTGGGTCTCTGGGATTTTGGATCGACTTAAGTCGATGGGTTCTCTTTGGGTATTGCTCCAAATCCAAATATGTAAAAAATGAATGTCATGCTTGAGATGTCCTATGTTTTCATCTGAAATGTTATGATTTTTAGAATAGTATTAGTATCTTTTTCGGATTTTTTTGTCAGTCTTCTGTTTTGTCATATTTGTCTGCTCTATTGATTTAGGCATGAAAAGTCGTATTTTTATCTCTGTTCTTGTTGATCAAATGCCAACATAATAAACATGAAAGTTATTTTGTGTGTGTCGTTAGTTCCTCAGTTAAATATCAGAAATTTCTATGGTCGGATACTTTTTTGTATGCAATTTTACATCGGATCAGGTTGATTTTTCCTCCGTCAGAACCAAATTCTCGTTACCGAACTCACCGTAGTTCAAATCCCGGGGATGTAAAATACAAAATTGCTTACTTTCATGTCATTTAGCAGTCTGAAAAATCTCAGATGTTTCTATGGCGGAATTCTTGTATTACTTTATTAAGTGTTACATTTGGTTCGGGTTTGTAGGCGAAATCCACCCTTTTTAGGATTTTTCTTAAATTTTAGTATCTAAACCATGTCATTTCATGCGTTTTAGCATTCTAGGTTGTGTATCAGAATAGGTAGATGCTCCATACCGAATTTGACAGCATTTGGAATTCGTTTGATTTTCGGTTTAACCGTATCATCAAAACAGGGCCCCGCGGGACCCTGATCCAAGTGAAAAACAAGCGAAATTCATTATTTTGGATGAGTTGCAAAATGTCAAATTCTGATTTTACAGTCCTAAGGTGTTTAGCAGCATGTCTCATCATGCATTTCATCATCATTTGTTTTAATTCGAATTTCAAAATCTCAATTTTACCAAAATTTTCTTCAAAAAACCCTGATTTTAAAGGTGTAACCTTAATATTAGGGGTATTTTGGTCATTTTGACCACAATTTCAAATTTCAAACTATTTTCTACTGAATTTTTTGCATTTACATCATTTCAAATATCAAGAAAGCATGAAAATAGGGTTTATATCCAACTAAGTCCAATGATTTCAGAATATTATTGAAAAATCTTGGAAAAACCCACATATTTGAACTAACTCCATTTCAAGCTTGGCAGGGACATTCAAAGGAAGGAGTTGAAGTCTGCAATTCCCTTTTTTTCATTTATTTAGTGATGTAATAATGTAAATTTTGGAATAAGAGATTTAATTTTCTGCTTAGACTAGGATGCATATCATATAGTTTAAATTCCTGCAATATCTTGTTTATGTGATTCATGCATTTTATTTCAAAAGCACTATGGATGTACACGAATGGCACATGCACCAACTCTTAGGGAGTTGATGAACTCGGTGGAGTCCATATTTACGGCCCTAGTCGGAATATGGACGAGACCCAGATCCATCATCTCTCTACCAGTCACATTGAGCCTACACTCTTAGGCTATCTTAAAATGCACATCATATTTCCAATTTTGCAAAGTATTGTGCATTAAATCAATTAAGCTCTGAACATGTTCATGGCCACAGTCAGAATATGTGAAGGATTTATTTTGACTTAATACACATTTTTTCAACAAAATTTCTTAGAAAATCTTTTCAAAGTGCATTCATTCACTCATATCATTTGCATCATGAAATCATTGGTTTTCTCATAATTTTCTTAAGAAAATTTCATTCTCAAGAAATCGATTTCTCAAGAAACTCTGAGAATTTTTCAAAATCGGTTTTCCCAAGTCAAAATTTTCCACAGTTTTCCATGGAAAATGTTATTTTCTCAAGATTTTCAAAAAAAGTCTCTCACCTTTCTCAAAGATCAAAATCGATTTCCAAGTGTTTCAAGGGTAAGATTCTCAGGATTTCAGTTTCTCGAGTTTCAATTCTCCCTCTCCAAAGAATTTTCCAATGAATCTCAACCATTTTCCAAAGAAAGCTTTAAAAAAAAAAACTTGAAGCTTTTCATGACAAGCATTTTCCCTTCCAGTGTTCACCTTTTTCTCAAGAATCACTTCTATTTTCCCAGGATTTTCAACCATTCATGACTTTCCCAAATCTTCATAAATTTTCTCAAGATTTCAAATCCTTTTCATCAGAATTTCCTAAGAAATTGACTTTCACATTTTCCATGAGAAATATCCTTCAACTCCAAATAGTTTCCAAGCATACATCATGTTTTTCCTACTTCCATTTTCCAAAATCTCATAGCACATGCCTGAATTCTCTGTGCATTTAGGACAGAACACGATTTTGATAATTTCACTAAGTCAAGCACAATTTTGGTCCTTGGTTCGATTAACCCTGTTAAAGGCGGCAGGAATGGTCGAACCTCGTACCGACAGGTCGAGCCCCATCCCATGGATTTTCCTGCAATTTTCAAAATGGAGGCGAGTATTTCAAAACATTTTCCAAAATCCGGTCAAGTTTGAATCGCGAAAGCATTTTCCTCTCTCTTTCGCAGGGAAGGGAAGACAGTAGAAATTTTGCGACAATAAGAGGTTTGGCGACCGTGATGGGACCTGTCCTTGTCTGATCAGAATTGTGCTTGACTTAGTTCAATTATGAATACTATGTTCTAAAAATGTCAGCTCTTTACTTTCTGATATCATGTGAACCTAGGAACCTAGATTATGACCTAGCTGACATTGATTGCATATAGACTAGGCATGGTTTGGTAGGACCAGATTGAGGAGATATTTTCATGCTCACATAGACTTAAGTCTAAATACAACTCTCCTTAATTTAGGATCTGAATGCAAACAATGTATGTTTCTTCAAAGTTTTCAAAATCTATCTCTCTAGGATTTAGAGCCCTATATTTCTTGCATGTGATCATTTTTCAAAATCTCCTTTACCTACTATTACCCGGTCTTCACGTTGCTGAGCTCTCTTCCAGAACCCTAGTTCGGGACAGAGCCTCACAACTGGGCATATTATTTGGGTTAACACCCCCTACCACGTACCGCGGGCCACAGTCCGAAGTATAGCGGTAGGTGCTCAAGGATGTTGGAAAACCTTACCTTAGAACCGGAGTTTAGATTATATGCCACGTACCTCGGATTTCAATTCGGGTATATCGGCATAACTAGATTGGACAAAGATGATCTGAACCTAGAGTTAGGATTAGGGTCCTACAGCTGTTTTCAAAATAATGCATCTAGAGTCAGCCTTTTAGGGAATGCTATATGTGCATAAATGTTTGTGCAGGATGTGATTGTTTGTATGTTACCTCTATTTCCTTACATTTTCCCAAAAATATTTTCAAATACCCATATTTTTCATCTTTCCCTTTATTTTCTCAAACCCTGGATGATTTTCTCAAATATCCAATTTCTTTCAAAACTTCAGGTGATTTTCCATTCTACCGTTCTACTGGATCTCGAATTTCAGTTGCATTTTCATCCTGCCTGCAATTTTCCAAAATCATATATTTTCTCTCATTAGATTTTCAATCCTTTTGTCTATTTGCAAAATTCTTCATCTTATTTTCCTCATGCATACCTTGATTATTGCAGTGGAAATTGTTTATTCACCTTCCCTTTTGCCTTCTCCTTATTCTAAATCCGTTTGCGGATTATTTTTCCAAGAGATATCTCTTTCCCTCAAAATGGTGTTTTCCTCGTGGTTGATGACCTTGCCTAGGTAACAAGGCACATTTTCTGTTGTTTATTTCTCTTGCAGAGAATGACAACACAATTGTCGTGAATTCAACGACGACTCCATCCCTAGTAATGGGATATTCTTTCAATTGTCTACCATATCATTTTTCTCCCAATCCAAAATTTCCTCAAAGTCTAATCAAGACTTTGCCCTGCAGAGAGCCTTCTTTAAATTTTATTCCCTCTTCCCAGTTACACTGGGGCATCTTTTGAAAATTTGTTTTCAAACATTCTGTATGCAGGCAGGATAAACCAATCTCTCATTTTGCATATATATGCACCCACTTGCATTAATTTTGCATTCATTTACATTTCATGTGCATTTGCATTTCATTTTGCATCAATTCTGCATTCATTTTCTTCCTCTTCAGGTTAAGGGATAAACCTGAATCATTTTCCATGATTTTCCAATTTCTATTCATATCCCCGTTCAGGATAAGAGGTAAATCCTGAAAATCAGACCACATACATCTAAATATGATGGTCTTTTTCATTGCAAGTCAAATAATTCAGTCCTCGAACTGGCCATTCTCAAAACTTTCAATCCCAATCCTCGCACTATCGATTTTCAAAATTTCAATCTTCTGATTAAAGATTTTCCTTTGAGATTCGAGCCCTGACTCGAACTTTCCAGCTTTCCTTTAAAGATTTGAGTTTTAACTCAAGTCTTCTTTCCTTCAAGATCTAAACTTTCCAGTTTCCTTTTGAGATTCGAGCCCTGACTCGAACTTTCCAGCTTTCCTTCTAAGATTTGAGTTTTAACTCAAGTTTTCTTTCCTTCAAGACCTAAACTTTCCAGTTACCTTTTGAGATTCGAGCCCTGACTCGAACTTTCCTTCTTTCCTTCGAAGATTTGAGTTTTAACTCAAGTTTTCTTTCCTTCAAAATCTGAACTTCCTAGTTTTCCTTTGAGATTCAAGCCCCGACTCGAACTTTCCAACTTTCCTCTGAATATTTGAGTTTCGACTCAAAAATCTAAATTGGTCTAGTTTTTCCTTTGAAGATTTGGGTTTCGACCCAAACTTTATCTCCTTAGAAACCAAACTTCCTAGCTTTCCTTCGAAGGCTCAAGTTTTGACTCGAATCTTCTAGCTTTCTTTGTAAAACCTGAGTCTTGATTCGGATGGTATTTCAAAACCAGCTTTTGAGTTAAGTTTACCTTCAAAATCCAGCATTATGCCAGGACTTGCCTTCAAAATTCCAACTTCGTATTGGATTTACCTTCGAAATTGAGTACCATCGTCAGGGATGTGTCAACTCGGATGTCAAGTGATCTCTTTTACTAAGGATTTCAAGAATACTTTGTCAATTTGTTATTGAATTACCTGTTGATTTCAGAATTTTATTGCACAAAATTTTACCTCTGTTTACCTTCAGTATCACTTCCAAAAGGGCAAAGCTTTTGTGAAGAGGGTTTCAAAATCTAAATTCTTTCTATTGGCCAACCAAAAGGATGAATGATAAATCCTCGATATGGCCAGAAAAGAAGATTCAATGTTTTGCAAAGTCAAATGATTGATATTGATCGCAGTCAATGACACATTTTTAAAGACCATTCTTGTGAAAATGAGGCAGTGAAAATATCCTGAGCGCTAGAAAAAGAGAGAATTCATCCAAGCCCTGTCTCCTTAAAATCACCTAAGCTGCAATTAAATATCCGCAAAAAGGATCTCTCACTTGTCGTCAAGATGAAGGCGAATTAAGCGAGTAGACTCCGGGGCCAAAGAAGATTGGAAACATCTCCAAGATGACAGAGTTTGTGACGGATCCTTCCAGGGAAAGTACAAAGCACTGTCGAGATGAAGGCAGATGCGATGAACCTCCCGGCAATCCCTAAAAGATATTTAATTTCCGCTATCATCCAAAGATCTCTAACCCATGAGCCAATATCGTCAAAGAAAGATCGAAGCATATCCAAGTTGAAGGAGTTTGTGACATACCCTTCCCAAAAGAGAGCAAGAGAGGGAAAAGAAAGAGAGAAAAAGTCAAAACACCTCCAAAATGAAGGAGAATGTAGCAAAAACCCAAGAGAGCCAAAAGAGCGCAGAAAGATTATCATGAGAGAAGCTCCCATGATATCAAATTGCCAAATCTATCAAGAATCTTCTTTAAATTTGTGAAATTCTATTATCAATATCCTTTCCTCAATTGCTTTCATAATATTAAATTCTCACTTTCCTGTTCATCTCAAGGAAATTGATAACTTCTTTGAAGAAGGTCAATCACAAGCAATTTGGATTCAAAATCTTGATTCTATGAAGTCAATCCTGTTTGAAGGTAATACTTCAGATAGAAAAGAAGAAATATTTTCACAACAATGAGCATCATTTTCAATTATTTTGAATCAACAATAAATTTTCAACATTTTGACAATATTTTCTAGCTATCCTGACGTTAAGTGAGAGCTTGATGTCCATATTGATGCATCTTGACCCCTTCGAGAGATTTTCCTTTGTCGTCTTTCACATTGTTGAAAGATTAGCCTTCTCTCCGAAAGGATTGCCTTTGTCATCTTTCGCGTTGTCAAAAGGATCGCCTTGCTCCTTTGGATTGCCTTTGTCATCTTTCGTGTTGTCGCAAGAATCGCCTTACTCCTTTGGATTGCCTTGTCATCTTTCGCGTTGTCGAAAGAATCGCCTTACTCCTTTGGATTACCTTTGTCATCTTTTGTATTGTCGAAAGAATCGCCTTACTCCTTTGGATCGCCTTGTCACCTTTCGCATTGTCGAAAGAATCGCCTTGTTCCTTTGGACTACCTTTATCATCTTTCGCGTTGTCGAAAGAATCACCTTTTTCCTTTGGATTACCTTTATCATCTTTCGCATTGTCGAAAGAATCGCCTTTCTCCTTTGGATTGCCTTTGTCATCTTTCGCATTGACGAGAGAATCGCCTTATTCCTTTGGATTGCCTTTGTCATCTTTTGTGTTATCGAAAGAATCGCCTTGTTCCTTTGGATTGCCTTTGTCATCTCTCGCGTTGTCGAAAGAATCGCCTTATTCCTTTGGATTACCTTTGTCATCTTTCGCGTTGTCGAAAGAATCGCCTTGTTCCTTTGGATTACCTTTGTCATCTTTCGCGTTGTCGAAAGAATCGCCTTGTTCATTTGGATTGCCTTTTGTCGTCTTTCGCGTTGTCCAAAGAATTGCCTTATTCCTTTGGATTACCTTTGTCATCTTTCTCAGTGTCGAAAGAATCGCCTTATTCCTTTGGATTGCCTTTGTCATCTTTTGCGTTGTCGAAAGAATCGCCTTGTTCTTTTGGATTGCCTTTGTCATCTTTAGCGTTGTCAAAAGAATCGCCTTACTCCTTTGGATTGCCGTTATCATCTTTCATGTTGTCGAAAGAATCGCCTTATTCTTTTGGATTACCTTTGTCATCTTTCGTGTTGTCGAAAGAATCGCCTTATTCCTTTGGATTACCTTTGTCATCTTTCGTGTTGTCGAAAGAATCACCTTGTTCCTTTGGATTGCCTTTTATCATCTTTCGCGTTGTCGAAAGAATCGCCTTGTTTCTTTGGATTACCTTTGTCGTCTTTCACGTTATCGAAAGAATCGCCTTGCTCCTGTGGATTGCCTTTGTCATCTTTCGCGTTGTTGAAAGATCAGTCTTCTCTCCGAAAGGATAGCCTTTAGCATCTTTCGTGTTGTCGAAAGAATCGCCTTATTCATTTGGATTACCTTTGTCATCTTTCGTGTTGTCGAAAGAATCACCTTATTCCTTTGGATTACCTTTGTCATCTTTCGCGTTGTCGAAAGAATCACCTTACTCCTTTGGATTACCTTTGTCATCTTTCGCATTGTCGAAAGAATCGCCTTACTCCTTTGGATCGCCTTGTCACCTTTTGCATTGTTGAAAGAATCGCCTTGTTCCTTTGGATTACCTTTGTCATCTTTCGCGTTGTCGAAAGAATCACCTTTTTCCTTTGGATTACCTTTGTCATCTTTTGCGTTGTCGAAAGAATCGCCTTGCTCCTATGGATTGCCTTTGTCATCTTTCGCATTGACGAGAGAATCGCCTTGTTCCTTTGGATTGCCTTTGTCATCTTTTGTGTTATCGAAAGAATTGCCTTGTTCCTTTGGATTGCCTTTGTCATCTTTCGCGTTGTCGAAAGAATCGCCTTGTTCCTTTGGATTGCCTTTGTCATCTTTTGTGTTATCGAAAGAATCGCCTTGTTCCTTTGGATTGCCTTATCATCTTTCGTGTTGTCGAAAGAATCGTCTTACTTCTTTGGATTGCCTTTATCATCTTTTGTGTTGTCGAAAAAATCGCCTTGTTC
Organism: Nuphar pumila; assembly: GCF_984573655.1. Classification (NCBI taxonomy): domain Eukaryota; kingdom Viridiplantae; phylum Streptophyta; class Magnoliopsida; order Nymphaeales; family Nymphaeaceae; genus Nuphar; species Nuphar pumila. The sequence goes on from NC_143264.1 coordinate 28,340,940, forward strand.
CTTCGGATTACCTTTTGTCATCTTTCGTATTGTCGAAAGAATCACCTTATTCCTTCGGATTATCTTTTGTCATCTTTCGCGTTGCCGAAAGAGTTGCCTTATTCTTCGTTGGAAAAATTGCCTTATTCATCTTTTGCATTGTCAAAAGAGTTGCCTTACTCTTCTCTGAAAGAGTTTGCCTTGTCTGTCTTTTGCGTTGTTGAAAGAGTTACCTTATCAAAAGATTGCCATATCCATCTTTCGCGGTGTCGAAAGAGCCGTCTTACTCCTTACCATATTCATATTTCACACTGATGGAAAAGTCACCCGATCGTCTTGATCATCTTCTAAAATCACCTCTTACAATCCCATTTCCATCGCCACGTTCCTCTTCAAGAAAAGTTGTCTTATTCACCTTCCAGTATTTCACTTTCCGCCCGATCAGGATAAGGGTACAAACCTGAGCCTCAATCAAAGAGGTATTTCATTTTCCACCCGATTAGGTTAAGGGTATAAACCTGAGCCTCATTCAAAGAGGTATTCCATTTCCACCCGATCAGAATAAGGGTACAAACCTGAGCCTCCTTTGATGAGGTATTCCATCTTCCGCCCGATCAGGATAAGGGTATAAACCTGAGCCTCATTGAATGAGGTATTTCATCTTCTGCCCAATCAGGATAAGGGTATAAACCTGGGCCTTCTTTGATGAGGTATTCCATTTTCCGCCCAATCAGGATAAGGGTACAAACCTGAGCCTCATTCAATGAGGTATTTCATTTTCTGCCCGATCAGGATTAGGGTACAAACCTGAGTCTCATTTTTATGAGATATTTCAATCCCCAATCAGGTTAAGGGTCAAACCTGAGCTTCGTTCCATGCGAGGTATTTCTGTCCCATCCATGTTAAGGGCAAAAAACCTGAACTTCACTCTCATAAAGTGAATCTTTCCTCTTCATCCTACATTTCATATCTACCAATCTTCATCGGGCTAATATCTCTATACCTAGTCAGATCCTTCTAATTGGGGCATTGTTTTTAGCCCAAATTTGGTGTGTTTTTCTTTGCCACTAAGTTCGGCCACAAGCCGGCTTAGGAGCAAAGAGGGGCATCTGTAAACACCCCAAATTTTCATTCACCTCTCCGACATTTCCACCCAGCATCATCATTCATCCTTTAAGATCACTGTTGAGCAAAATGGTCAATTTTTTAGTGCGGACCTTACAAAATTCCAAATTTCATCTGCAACTTTCAAAATTTCTCTATTTCAGCTCAGATGTTCAAAATTCTACTCCTGACAGGAGACGAGAATCTCCAAAGCCCGGTTCAGGATTACATTTCATAAGACATGTCATTGCATAGCATTGCATGAGCATTTCATATCACTGCACTGCACAACATGTCATTTCGAGATCCAGAACTCTCAATTTCAAAATTTTCAATCTAGATTTGAATTTCAACTCTTTTTAAAATCAATTTCAAAACCTTGGGACTTCAAAATTATCAATTCTTCCCATTTTACACTCAAGACTCTGAATTTCAAAATATTTTCTCAGGAAAACAATCTGGATAATTTTCGATAAGGATTTTGATTCTAGCCCTTTCATCTCAGATTTTTCCCTTTTGTCAACAAATTTCAAATATCTTCCTTTTACAAAATCGCCCTACAAGGGTCATCTCTTTTCAAAATTTCTGTTTTGCCAATTAGTCCAGATTTTATGAAAATTCCAAAAAGAGGTTTTACTGTCTTTCAATAAAGAAGCAATGTGGGGCCCACATTAAGGTGGTGTAACATAGGCTTTTCTTTTGAAAAACCTGAATTTTGAAAAATCCAAAAATATAGGAGCCTTGTCCGTGGATTGGCGCCACTTGTCTTTTTCTCTCTCCTCCCATTTACCTGCCAAGTGTCAGCGTGGGGTTCACCTAGAGGTGGCACCACATGTCATTTTCTCTCTCCTTCCATCCTTCGACATGTGTCAGAGTGGGGCCACCTTAAGATGCCGCCACATGTCATTAGACATCCTCTTTATTTTATGCCACGTGTCAATGTCCACCATCTTCACCCTGTGCCATGTGTTATTCTAAGGTCACCATGAGATGCCACGTGTCATGTGTTGTCCTGTCCAGAAAAAGTAGAGCTTGTCTCCCCTGAGGTGGCGCCATTTGAATTAGGTCTCCTGCAAGTGACACATGTCACTCTCTCCTTTCCTCAGGAAAAGCAGACTGACACATGCCACCTTCTGCTTTTCTCAGAAAAGCAAGTGACACATGTCATTTCTAGCTTCCCTCAGAAAAAGTAGAGGACACATGTCATTTTCTGCTCTCTTCAAAAAAAGCAGGATGACACATGTCTCTCCCTACTTTTCTCAAAAAAGTAAGTGACACATGTCACTCCTAGCTTCCTTCAGAAAAAGTAGAGGACATGTGTCACCCCTAGCCTTCTTCAGAAAAAGCAACCATTCAGAAAATTTCAAACAAGTCCTAGGTGGCGCAAATCCTAAACTTTACTTTTTCCATCTGGTCTGAGATGGTGCCACATGTTCCTTGTTCCTCACTCCTACCACATGGCATCGTAGGAGCCACCCTGAGGTGGCGTCACATGGCCACCCTCCCTTCTTCCAGAGCCAACCTCATTTGAATTTCAAATTTCTTTCCTGAGGTGGCACCATCTGAAGAACCTCCTCCAGCAAGCTGACACTTGGAACCATCTTGGACTGCCACATGTCCAGATCTCCTTTCATCAGAAAAAGTAGAATTCAAACTCCTCTGAGGTGACACCTTCTGAGCCCACTGCCTTGTTCTTCTGACATGTGTCAAGAGCCACTCAGAGGTGGCACCACATGGCATGCTCCTACTGCTTCCAGCTTTAAACCTCAAACTCCCTATTGAGGTGGCGCCATTCCAGAGCCCCACTTGGCTTCAATTTTCATTTTTTATTTTATTCAAAATAAAAGTAGCCCCATGAGGTGGCTCCACATGAGGGCTCCTTGCAAAAAGTAAACTTTGTATTTCAAACCCCAGATAGCACCCTCTGAGGTGGCGCCATTTGGGAGACTCTTGCAGAGAAAATTTTGAAAATTTCCAAAAAATCCCCTGTTGAGGTGTCTCACCCACAAAATTCTCATTTTTATTTTCTCAAAAATCAAAATGGCATGCTCTGAGATGGCACCACATGGAAGGTCCAGATTCACAGTGTTTGAATTTTGAAAATCTCCAAAATTTCTACAAATACCCTAGCCCACGCCCAGCTCAGAGGGAGCCCCGTTTGAGAACTGAACTTCATAATTCCATTTTTTTTTCTTTCTTGGTTTCCTCTGGATTCACGCCCCTCTGGATCCCATTATCGAGGTAGCTGCTCATTTTGGGAGTCCCAAAACCACAGGAGAACACAAGGTAAGCCCCTATTCCAATTGATTTTATCATGATTTGATTCGTGTTGTCGTTTGAAGAAAGAGCTCATCCGAGGGATGGATCGAGCTATTCTCATAAAATGGCATATATCAAAAAAAATGTTTTTAATGCTTTCTTGATTAAATTTCATGCATTCATCATGTTCATGCATTAAAAATAGGTTATATTTACGTTTTATTTTATTTATATATCATGTTCCATGAATTTATTTAATATCTCATGCATTCAGCTTCATTTATGTAACTCTTTGTTTTTGTCAGTCAGTCCACATGTCATTTCATGCATTTATTTTTCGTTACAAATGCTAAAAAAATAGTGGTATACGCCCCTAGGTGTCCCTAACAATTTGCCAAAAATTTGGAATGATTTGAATTTGTTTACCATGGTAAAATTTCAAAATGATAGGTCAGGTTTTGTTACCCGGGATACGTTTTGAAAATCTACTTCCGATTTGTAAAATCGAGATCTCTCTTATATGAGGTCTGATTTTCGATCCGAAAAATGTTCTGAACTCTAGATGATGTATAGTATTTCAGATGATTTTCTCAGAGTTTTTTGAGTTTTTTTTATGTCTAACAAAAATCCGAGAGTTTGGAACACGTATCAGAGCCTGATTTAGGTCTCTGAGATTTTGAATCGACTTAAGTCGATGGGTTTTCTTTGGGTATTGCTCCAAGTCTGAATCTCTAAAACTTGAATGTCATGTTTGAGATGTCCTCTATTTGCATCTGAAATTTTATGATTTTTAGAACAGTATTAGTATCTTTTTCAGATTTTTTTTGTCAGTCTTCTGTTTTGTCATATTTGTCTGCTCTGTTGATTTAGGCATGAAAAGTCATATTTTTATCTCTGTTCCTGTTGATCAAATGCCAACATAATAAAAATGAAAGTTGTTTATGTGTGTGTCATTAGTTTCTCAGTTAAATATCAGAAATTGCTATAGTGGGATACTATTTTTTATGCAATTTTACATTGGATCAGGTTGATTTTGCCTCCGTCAGAACCAAATTCTCGTTACCGAACTCACCGTAGTTCAAATCCCGGGGATGTAAAATACGAAATTGCTTACTTTTATGTCATTTAGCAGTCTGAAAAATATCAGATGTTTCTATGGTGGAATTCGTGTATTACTTTATTAAGTGTTACATTTGGTTCGGGTTCGTAGGCGAAATCCACCCTTTTAGAATTTTTATTAAATTTTAGTATCTAAACCATGTCATTTCATGAGTTTTAGCATTCTAGGTTGTGTATCAAAATAGGTAGATGCTGCATACCGAATTTGACAGCATTTGGAATTCGTTTGATTTTCGGTTTAACCGTATCATCAAAACAGGGCCCCGCGGGACCCTGATCCAAGCGAAAAACAAGCGAAATTCATTATTTTGGATGAGTTGCAAAATGTCAAATTCTGATTTTACAGTCCTAAGGTGTTTAGCAGCATGTCATCATGCATTTCATCATCATTTGTTTTAATTCAAATTTCAAAATCTCAATTTTACCAAAATTTTCTTCAAAAAACCCTGATTTTAAAGGTGTAACCTTAATATTAGGGGTATTTTGGTCATTTTGACCACAATTTCGAATTTCAAACTATTTTCTACTGAATTTCTTGCATTTACATCATTTCAAATATCAAGAAAGCATGAAAATAGGGTTTATATCCAACTAAGTCCAATAATTTCAGAATATTATTGAAAAATCTTGGAAAAACCCACATATTTGAACTAACTCCATTTCAAGCTTGGCAGGGACATTCAAAGGAAGGAGTTGAAGTCTGCAATTCCCTTTCTTTCATTTATTTAGTGATGTAATAATGTAAATTTTGGAATAAGAGATTTAATTTTCTGCTTAGACTAGGATGCATATCATATAGTTTAAATTCCTGCAATATCCTGTTTATGTGATTCATGCATTTTATTTCAAAAGCACTATGGATGTACACGAATGGCACATGCACCAACTCTTAGGGAGTTGATGAACTCGGTGGAGTCCATATTTACGGCCCTAGTCGGAATATGGACGAGACCCAGATCCATCATCTCTCTACCAGTCACATTGAGCCTACACTCTTAGGCTATCTTAAATTGCACATCATATTTCCAATTTTGCAAAGTATTGTGCAGTAAATCAATTAAGCTCTGAACATGTTCATGGCCACAGTTAGAATATGTGAAGGATTTATTTTGACTTAATACACATTTTTCCAACAAAATTTCTCAGAAAATCTTTTCAAAGTGCATTCATCCACTCATATCATTTGCATCATGAAATCATTGGTTTTCTCATGATTTTCTTAAGAAAATTTCATTCTCAAGAAATCGATTTCTCAAGAAACTCTGAGAATTTTTCAAAATCGGTTTTCCCAAGTCAAGTTTTTCCACAGTTTTCCATGGAAAAGGTTATTTTCTCAAGATTTTCAAAAGAAGTCTCTCACCTTTTTCAAAGATCAAAATCGATTTCCAAGTGTTTCAAGGCTAAGATTCTCAGGATTTCAGTTTCCCGAGTTTCAATTCTCCTCCTCCAAAGATTTTTCCAATGAATCTCAACCATTTTCCAAAGAAAGCTTTAAAAAAAAAAAACTTGAAGCTTTTCATGACAAGCATTTTCCCTTCCAGTGTTCAACTTTTTCTCAAGAATCACTTCTATTTTCCCAGGATTTTCAACCATTCATGACTTTCCCAAAAATTCATAAATTTTCTCGAGATTTCAAATCCTTTTCATCAGAATTTCTTGAGAAATTGACTTTCACCTTTTCCTTGAGAAATATCTTTCAACTCCAAATAGTTTCCAAGCATACATCATGTTTTTCCTACTTCCATTTTCCAAAATCTCATAGCACATGCCTGAATTCTCTGTGCATTTAGGATAGAACATGATTTTGATAATTTCACTATGTCAAGCACAATTTTGGTCCTTGGTTCGATTACCCCTGTTAAAGGCGGCAGGAACGATCGAACCTCGTACCGACAGGTCGAGCCCCATCCCATGGATTTTCCCGCAATTTTCAAAACGGAGGCGAGTATTTCAAAACATTTTCCAAAATCCGGTCAAGTTTGAATCGCGAAAGCATTTCCCTCTCTCTTCCGCAGGGAAGGGAAGACGGGAAAATTTTTGCAACGATAACATGCTGGTAATTCTTCAAAACCTAGTGTTCATTCTTCAAAATCTAGTGTTCGTGCCAATAACTTTCCAAAACTCAATATTCGTACTGGTAATTTTTCAAAACATAATGCTTGTACTGGTTCATTTTCAAAATATGGTGTTCATACTTGTACACTTTAAAATCCAGTGTCCACATTGGTCTACTTTTCCTTCAGGATTCGAGTTCCGACTCGAATTTTTTTTTCTTCCAAATTGATCTATTTTTTCTTCAGGATTCGAGTTCTGACTCGAATTTTTTTTCCTTCCAAAATGATCTATTTTTCCTTCGGGATTCGAGTTCCGACTCTGGTTTTTTTTTCTTCCTAATTGATCTATTTTTTCTTCAGGATCCGAGTTCCGACTCGAATTTTTTTTCCTTCCAAATTGATCTACTTTTCCTTCAGGATTCGAGTTCCGACTCGAAATTTATTTCCTTCCATAATGGATCTAGTTTTTCTTCGAAGATTCGAGTTTCGACCCAATTTTTCTTTTCCTTCTGAATTGGTTAAGAAAATTCGAGTCGGAACTCTAATTTTCTTCCAAATCCAATTCAAATGGCTAGAATCGGTCTAGAAAATTAGAGTTTCGACTTGAATTTTCTCCCAAATCCAATTTGCTTAGCTTTTCTTTAAAGGTTTGAACTCCTACTCAAAATTTTCTGCAATTTAGTAATTGGTCTAGAAGATCCAAGTTCCGACTCAAATTTTCTTTCAAAACCCAATTCATTTAGTTTTCTCTTGAAGATTTGAATTCTGATTCGAATCTTCCTTCAAAACTCAGTTTAGCACCTGGTTCATTCAAAGTCCACAAGTTGAACCCTTCCTTCTTAAACTGTGGTCCTTAGGTTAAATCCCTATGAAATTGATAGTTCGTAGGTCGAACCCCTGCGGAACCGATGTGATCCTTAGGTTAAATTCCTATGGAATTGATAGTTCGTAGGTCAAACCCCTGCGGAACCGATGTGATCCTTAGGTAAATCCCTAGGGAATTGATAGTTCGTAGGTCGAACCCCTGCGGAACCGATGTGATCCTTAGGTTAAATCCCTATGGAATTGATAGTTCATAGGTCGAACCCCTACGAAACCGATGTGATTCTTAGGTTAAATCCCTATGAAATTGATAGTTCATATGTCGAACCCCTGCGGAACCGATGTTATCCTTAGGTTAAATCCCTATGGAATTAATAGTTCATAGGTCGAACCCCGTCGGAACCAATGCGATTCTTAGGTTAAATCCCTATGGAATTGATAGTTCGTAGGTCGAACCCCTGCAGAACCGATGTGATCCTTAGGTTAAATCCCTATGGAATTGATAGTTCGTAGGTCGAACCCCTGCAGAACCAATGTGATTTTTAGGTTGAACGCCTGTCAAACCAATACGGCTCATAGGTTTAACCCCTTTGTGAACCAAATGTCCTTCTCAACCCAGTGGTTCTTAGGTTGAACCCCTTTCGAACCAATCTCATTCTAAAAAATTCGATCTGTAGGTTGAATTTCTACTGATCCCTGGTTCTTAGGTTGAACCCCTTCAGAACTAATCCCACTGCCAAAAATTTGATTTGTAGGTTGAAGTCCTCCTTATCCAATATTCTTTACAGTCCTTAGGTCAAACCCCTTTTGGATTGGTATTTTCAAAAATGTGATTTGTAGGTTGAAGTCCTCCTGATCCACGTTCTTAGGCTGAATCCCTATTGAACCCATGTCGTTCCTAGTGAACCAATGTTGTTCTTAGGCTGAATCCCTACCGAACCCATGTTGTTCCCAGTGAACCAATGTCGTTCTCAATTGAACCAATGTTGTTCTTAGGCTGAATCCCTATTGAACCCATGTTGTTCCCAGTGAACCAATGTCGTTCTCAACTGAACCAATGGCATTCTTAGGCTAAATCCCTATTGAATCCATGTCGTTCCCAGTAAATCAATTTCCAATTTTGACCTTTAGGTCAATCAATTTCCAAATTTCTAATTTAGACCTTCGGGTCAATCAATTTCCAATTTCGACCTTTGGGTCAATCAATGTCCAATCTCGACTTTTGGGTTAATCAATTTCCAATTTCCAATTTCCAATTTCCAATTTCCAATTTCCAATTTCCAATTTCCAATTTCCAATTTCCAATTTCCAATTTCCAATTTCCAATTTCCAATTTCCAATTTCCAATCTCCAAGTTTCCAATTTCGACCTTTTTGGTCACTCAATACCAATTTCAATCATTTTCTCTTGCGAGAGACCCTTTTTACAAGGAGAGTTCGAGGGAGCTTGTTCTTTTCACATGCTATCCTTTGTTCACTTTGCCCCTTTTCAGGAAGAGTTTGAAGGGACTTGCATCTTTGTAAACCGTTTGCAAAACAAATTTTCAATTTCATATAAGGAACCCTTAGTTCAGGGAGAGCTTCGACGGAAGTTCACTTTCCTTGTGACCACAATTCTATACTAGGCCATTTTATCATAGAGTACCCTCTTTTCTGGGAGAGTGTGATGGACTCGCTCCTTCATGACCAATTCACCGACCTCACCATTACCGGGCCCCTTTCCATAAGAGAAGCCTAATGTTAGGAAGTTTTGACGAAAACTTAATTTCTCTTCAAAAGTTCGCTTTGCAAACACCTCCTCTTCAGGGAAGAGAGGAGTAATTTTTATTTCCCATTTCTAAATCTTCTCCTTTGGGGAAAGGAGAAGAATTTTTTTGTCAAGGATGCGTTGAGTTGTGCTTTAGATGCTCGCTTTCACAAAGGATTTCAAGAACATTTTGTCAATTTGTCGTCAAATACTTGTTGATTTCAAAATCTTTATTGCACAAAAGAATTACCTTAGAATACCTTCAGTATTACTTTTGAAAGAACAAAGCTTTCACGAAGAAGGATTCAAAATTCAAAATCTTTCTATTGGCTAACCAAAAGGATGAAGAATAAATCCTCGATATGGTCAGCAAAAAAAATTCAATGTTGTGGTAAAGTCATAAGTGCTCGATATTGATCGCAGTCAATGACACATTTTGAAAGATCATTCTTGGAAAATAAGGCAGTCGAAATATCCTGGGTGATACAGAAAAATTCACTTAATTTCCATATCTCCTCATTAATTTAAGCTGCAATTAAATATCTGCAAAAGGGATCTCTCAATTGTCGTCAAGATGAAGACGAATTATGCGAGTTAGACCCCCGGGGCCAAAGAAGATTTGGATCATCTCCAAGATGAAGGAGTTTGTGACGGATCCTTCCTGGGAAAGTTCAGAGCACCATCAAGATGACGGCGACTACGATGAGCCTCCAAATAAACCCTAAAAGATATTTAATTTCAGTTATCATCAAGAGATTTCCAACCAAAGAGCCAATAACCATCAATATAATCCCTGAGAGAAAATAAAGATCGGAACATCTCTGAGATGAAGGAGTTTGTGACGTACCCTTTCAAAAAAAAAGAGAGAGAGAAAAGTCAGGACATCTCCAAAATGAAGGATGGTGTAATAAACTCCTCAAAAACCCAAAAGAGCTCCAATTCTGTCAAAAAGAGAGGGCAGAAAGATCATCATGAGAAAAGAATCCCAGGATATCAAACTATCGAATATGTCAAGAATCCTTTTTAAATTTTGTGAAATTTTATTATCAATATTCTTTCACCAATTGCTTTCACAATTTCAAGAATACTCTCTTTTCTGTTCATATCAAGAAAATTGATAGCTTCCTTGAAAGAAAGTCAATTGCAAGCAATTTGAATTCAAATATTGATTCTACGGAGTTAAGCCCAGTCGGAGGTAATACTTCAGGTAGAAAAGAGAGAATATTTTCAAAACAATGTGCATCACTTTCAATCATTTTAAATCAACAATAATTTTCAACATTTTGATAATATTTTCTAGCAATCTTAACGTGAAGCGAGAGCTTGTTGTTCATCTTTGGCTTATCCTGACACCATTTGTTATCCCTTTTAGAACTTGATAACGGGAGTTTTCAAGATTCCTTCCCTTCTTTGGTATAATCTGAGCGTCTGAGCTCTCAAATTCGCACACTTTCCTGTGTCCCCACTGTTCCACCATAGACAGTCCAATTTCAGCTTGAGGTTAAGCCAAAAATCATTTTCTTGTAAAAGGTCATCAATTTCAAAAGTTATTTAGTCTCAGCAATGAGGCGCCCAAAATAAAACCCCTTTTCAAGCTGTAGGGACCCCAATTTCATCCTTTTGCAAAACCCTTATCGGATTCATTGTGCGGAAGTCTGAAGGTTCCATCATGGGTTCTTCTTTCGAGAATCTCATTATTTTCATTTTTTGGTCAGGTTAAGGGTTAAACCTGAGCCTCATTTTGATGAGGTATTTCATTTCCCGGTCAGGTTAAGGGTCAAACCTGAGCCTCGTTTCTACACTAGGTATTTCCCAACCCATCCAAGTTAAGGGCAAAACCTGAATCTTACTTCTTTGAAGTAAATTTTTCTTCTTCATTATCTACTTCATATCTATCATTCTAACTGAGGCATTTTTATAGCCCAAATTTGGTGTGTTTTTCTTTGCCATTAAGCTCGGCCTTAAACCGGCTTAGTAGCAAAGAGGGGCATCTGTAAACAACCCAAATTTTCTTTATCCATTCTCAAACAATCCTCCTCGTGCAGTGTCAAACCTGTTAGGTTAGTGTAGGAGTCAAACCCTAAGTCTGTGTCATAAAACTACAATTTTACCCACTTTCATTAGGAAAAATTACCATTTTACCCCTAGGTCATCCCAGACCCCAGTCAGTTGGAGTCAACCAAACTCGTTGGTCAGTTCAGAACAGTTAGAATATCAGTCATTTCAAGTTCATCTGAGCTCACAATGAACAAACCATTTTCATTTCTGACCATTCCTGCAAAAATGAGATCATTTCTTCATAAATGAGCACATTTCTCACTCAAACCCGAGCCAATTGTCTCTGAGTCAGTCATTCCCAGTCAGTCATATTCCCTGGAGTCTAGCTTGAGCTCATCAGAAGTTCAAGTGCTCCAGTTTTAGTTCAAAACCATTTACAAGTGTCTAGGAGGCCATTTTAGCTCGTTTCAGCTCTTTCAGGTGAAATTGAGTTGTGTTCAGTCAGTTGAGCTAGTGTTCGAGCTTCAGTTTTAGTTTATCTCAGTATTACTAATCTTTGTTTTAGCTCAAACCCAACTCAGGTTTGTAATTCACTTCACTCTAGTGACCATTTCGTACCATTTCTCTAAAAATGGCAACTTTTCTTGAAAATTTAGTCGGAAAGGTCAATTGAGTTAGTGTATTGTCAGTCTAGTTGAGTTCTGAAACTCTAAAAACCAGCTCAATTCAGTTCATTTCAGTTCAATCCAGCTCAAACCTTAATTTTCAGTGTCACTCTAGCTCGGTAGAATCCAAAAAAATCATTTCTTGAATCATTTTGCAAATTTTTTCAATTTTAACACTTTTTGAACTGGTACAAGTGTCAATCGGGGTCTAACATCCAAAATTCTTCATTCAAAGCTAGCATTTTGCATGGCATTTCATGTCATTTCTCAGTATTTTATAACATTTCATCACATTTCATTCCATTTTCAAAATCCAGAACTCCAGTTTTATAAATTTCAATCTAGATTGAGTATTAAAAGTTTTCAGAAATCAATTTAAAACCCTGGGTTTCTAAAATTGACATTTTTACCTCCGGGAGTCTAAATTTGGAAATATTTTCTCAAGAAAAATCATCTAAATTTATTTCAAACTCAAATTTTCAAATTCTACGCTGGATTTGCTTCGCAACGGGGTATTGAACTTCAAAATCCGAGCTTGTTTCAAAAACTGCCCAAAATGGCTCGTTTCGTCTGGAAATTTTTTGAAAAGACTATTTTACCCCTCTAATATTCAAAATGAATTTCAAAATTGGAATTTGGACCCACTCTGAGATGGTCCATCCATTTACAATTTCCTTTTAATATATGTATATATATGGTTTTACTTTATTTATTTTCTTTATTTTCTTTTAGTTATTTATTTTTTTCTTTTTCTTTTTTTACCTAAGGTGGGACCCACAAGAGGGTCGACCAGCAGCCCTCTCCCTTCCTCTTTCTTTCCTTTTTCCTTCTCCCTTTTTTTTCTTCTTCTTCTTCTTTCTTTCCTTTCTTCTTTTCTTTTTCTTCTTTCTTCTTCTTCTTTCCCTTCTCCTTCCACTCACGTGGATTCCTCCAGCCCCTCTTCTTCTCTTCATTTCCCTCTTCTTTCTTCCCCTTTTCTTTCCTTTTCCCTTCTTCCTTCTCTTTCCTTTTTCCTTCTTCCCTTTCTTTCTTTCTTTTCTTTCCTTTCCTTCCTTCCTTTCCCTATTCTCTAGCCATTCATGTAAAACCTTCTTCCCCCCCTCTCATTCCTCTCTAATTAAACCTAAAAAACTTAGGAAAGAGATTATCTCTTCCTAAGTCCAAGACCAAAAAAAAAGGGGAAAGAACGTTGAGTTTTTTTTAAAAAGGCTAAGAACTCTCTCTCTCTCTCTCGTGTACCCCTGTAGCAAGCCTCACCTTCCTCCTTAGCAGTGGTTTTATCCACCTCTTTCAACTTGGTAGCAGCCCACTATTGATTCAACCTTCAACAGTAAACATCCTTTAGCCACAAGGAGACACCCAACCATTGCTTCAACCCTCATGAGTTGCAGCAAGGTGGTTCGATCCTCCACTTGCTAGAAGCCTTCATCTTCAATCTTGGTAGTTGGGTTCCTAAGGTAAAGTACCTACTCTTCCCATTTTTTTATTAATCTATAAGATAGTTTGTTTGTTTGTTTTGGGGGTTGTGTCATGGTATAAGGCTACATAAAGAAAGAGATTCATCCGATGAATGGATTGGGTCTCTCCTTTCAATAGCCAATAAAAAAAAAAGGTTCGTATCTCCCTGTTTTTCTTTATTTCAAGCAATATTTTCATATGAATCACATATTTTAGGCATTTAATTTAGTTTATTTCATTTTTTTACACATGCGTCAATAGATTCATTAGTAGCTTGTAGGTTTTGATTCATTCGTATGGTCCAATCGTCATTTTATGTGAAAAACTCCATCAATAAATCTTGAAATTTTATTTGTGAATGTATCTATTGTCTGTGATATCCTACCAAAGCTTTGGATCGATTTGGGTTTCGAAACCCTCTCAAACAAATAAAACTCCAAACTGAGATTTATGTTCTCTAGAAACTCCAAATTCAGTTTTAGCAGACAAGAACCTATGAGATCCCCTAGATGGGATATTCGAATCTTCCCCTAAAAATTACAGTACATTCATGGTGGAATCTGCTAATTGTCTGAAAAGTTTGGGATCTTTATAAGTAGATTTAACCTTTGTTAAAAAACGATTTTCCCAGACCCATGGGAAAACCTCGATTTTTCCTTGTCAGGGTATAGACAAACCTTAATGTGTTGTGTTCGTTTAATCCATGAGTAGTCTGTCAAACTTTCAACATGAAAGTTAGTTCTAACCCATTACTCTGTTATTTCCCAAAATTTAGGAATTTTTGGGATTTTCCAAGTATTTTTCTCAAAATTATCTTTTCTGTCTAACAGATTCCAATATCCAGAAATTTCAGAGATCTAGGTCTCTAATAACAGTATGCTCATTTCCAAACCGTAACCCGAATCACAATACTGTAAAAAGAGGAAATCTTCCTATATTTTTCGTGGACATTTCCTATAATTTCAGCCATTTTATCATCGGTATGCTATTTTTCCCATATTTTCTCCCAAAACCTGTCTGTTTCCCCCAAATCCTACAGTCGTCGGATTCTGATCCGACTTGCCGGAGTTGTCCAGCCCCGACCATAGGTCAAAACCAAAAGGTGTAAAAGGTAAAAATATTTGCCTAACTGTCCTTTGTCACCCCATAAATTTTGATAAAATTTTATGGAGGTTTGATATCCTAAATCCCATTTAGAATCAACATTTTAGGCAAAATTCTGATTTTTTTAGATTTTTAGCTATTTTCTATATTAAGAAAATATAAAAAAAATAGATTTTTGAGCTCCACTCTCTTTATAGGGTTAGTCTAGGTGTCCATTCCAAATTTGGCTTAATTCCAAGTTCATTTGCTTTGTATGTTAGCTTATTTTTAAATTCAGAAGCGAAAATCAAGTTAAATTTGTTATTTTCGCCATTTTAGGGTTTTTATCATCTAAATAAGCATGCCATGTCATATTAGGATTAATTTTAATGTCATTTGCATTTCGATTTCTCATTTTTGCAAAATTTATTTTAGAAAACCCTGGTTTCAAGGCCATAGTCTTGTTATTAGGGGCATTTTGGTCATTTTGACCACAAATTCGAAATTTCAATCTTTAATTCTTCAAATTTTCATGCATATCATCATATTTCATCATATTGTGTTTGATTTATTTTATTTGATTTTCAAATTTCTAAAATTTACAAAATTCCTTTCAGAAAACCTTGATTTCAAGGTCATCAGGGGCATTTTGGTCATTTTGACCCTAATTTCGAATTTTCAAGTTTATTTTCAAGATTTATTCATTATTTCTCATGTTTATATCAAAGAGGGTATGAATTTGGGTTTATATCTGAATAATATCTGATAATTTCTTATATTTTCGGATAAATTCAGAAAAACCTACATTTCTGTGCTAACATGTTTTCTAGTTTTGCAGGAACACTCAAGAAGAAGACTTAGCTTTTATTCTTTTATTTCAATTCAATGTAAAGATGTAATAATTTGGAATAAGAGTTACTTTTCAGCTTAGAATAGGACTGCATTGCATATAGTTTAATTTCTGAAAAATTCAATGGCTGATGTATGATGCATATGCATATTTTCCAAAATCACTATGGTTAACACGAATGGCACATGCACAAGCTCTTATGGAGTTTATAAACTCAGTGGGATTCATATTTATTGCCATAGTCAGAATACGAAGAAAACCAAGATTTATGATCTTCATATTAGCTACATTCAACCTACACCCTTAGGCTAACTTCAAAAATGCACTGCATTTTTGAAAACTCAAAAAGATTTTCCAATTCCTCAATTAAATTCTCCTTCAAATTTATTCATTTATTTAAATTGCATTATTTTCAAATTCATTTTCTAATTTCAATTTCAGAAAAATTATTTTTCTCAAGGATTTACCAAGTCTTTCTCAGGATTTGATTTTCTCAAAATTCTGAGTTTTCAAATGACATTTCAAAGCATTTCCCAAGTTCAAATCAAGATTTTCCAGTGTTTACACATTCTCAATTTCATTTTGAAATCCTAAAATCGATTTTCCCAAAGTTCAAGCTTTCCTGAGAATTCATTTTCCAGCGCAAATTTCTGATTTCTAATGAAGTTCAATGATTTTCCCAGAAATTCCATTTTCAAGCACTTTTCTAATCATTTTCCAAGTACGTTTCAATTTTCCAAGCAAACATCATTCTTTCAAAACTTGCATTTGTTCAAAATTCCATAGCACATGCTTGATTCTCTATGCATTCTAGGAAAATAGAGCATAATTTAGATAATTTAACTTAGTCAAAACGCACATTTGATCCTTGGTTCAATTATCTCTGGTAAAGGCGCCAGGAACGGTTGAACATCGTACCGAAAGGTGGATCCCATTCCACGGAATTTTCCGGCAAATTTTCAAAATGGAGGCGAGTAATTTTCAAAACCAATTTTCAAAACTTTGGTCGAGTTTGACTCGCAGAATCGTTTCTCACTCTCTCAGAAGGAGAGGGGAAACATTTTGCGATGATAATAGGTTTGGCGACCGTGATGGGACTTATCCATTCTCAGACAACCCTCCTCGTGCAGTACCAACCCTGTTAGGTCAGTGTAGGAGTTCAATCCTGAGTCTATGTCAAAAAATCACCATTTTACCCATTTTTACTAGGAAAATTATCATTTTACCCTTAGGTCATCCCAGACCCCAGCCAGTCGGAGTCAACCAAGCTCATTAGTCAGTTCATTACAGTTAGAATGTTAGTCATTTCAAGCTCATCTAAGCTCATAATGAATAAACCATTTTCATTTCTGACAATTCCTGCCAAAATGGGATTATTTCTTCAGAAATGAGCTCATTTTTCACTCAAATCCAAGCCAATTGTCTCTGAGTCAATCATTCTCAGTCAGTCATATTCTCTTAAGTCTAGATTGAGCTTACCAGGAGTTCAAGTGCTCCAATTTTAGTTCAAAACCATTTCCAAGTGTTTAGGAGCCCATTTCAGCTCTTTCAGCGGAAATTGAGCTGAGTTCAGTCAGTTGAGCTAGTGTTCGAGCTTCAGTTTTAGTTCATCTTAGTATTACTAATCTTTGTTTTAGCTCAAACCCAGCTCAGGTTTGTAATTCACTTCACTCTAGTGATCATTTCGTACCATTTCTCTAAAAATGACAACTTTTCTTTAAAATTTAGTCGGAAAGGTCAATTGAGTTAGTGCATTGTCAGTTCAGTTGAGTTCTGAAACTCTAAAAACCAGCTCAATCCAGTTCAATTTAGCTAAAACCCTAATTTTCAGTGTCACTCTAACCCAGTAGAGTCCAGAAACCATTTCTTCAACCATTTTGCAAATTTTATCAATTTTAACACCTTTTGAACTGGTACAATTGTCAATCGAGGTGTAAAATCCAAAATTCTTTATTCAGGGTTTGCATTTCACATAGCATTTTGTGTCATTTTTCATCATTTCTCAACATTTCATCACATTTCATTTCATTTCATTTCATTTTCGAAGTCCAGAACTCCAGTTTTATAAATTTCAATCCAAATCGAATTTTATAAGTTTTCATAAATCAATTTCAAACTCCGGGTTTCCAAAATTGACATTTTTACCCCCGGGATTCTAAATTTGAAAATATTTTCCCAAGAAAAACAATCTGGATTTATTTCAAACTCAAATTTTCAAATTCTACGATGGATTTGCTTCGCAACGGGGTATTGAACTTCAAAATCCGAGCTCATTTCAAAAGCTGCCAAAAATAGCTTGTTTCGTTCAGAAACTTTTTGAAAAGACTATTTTACCCCTCTAATCGTCAAAATGAATTTCAAAATTGGAATTTGGACCCGCTCTGAGATGGCCCATCCATTTGCATTTGCCTTTTTAATTTATATATAAAAAGAAAAAAAATTACATTTTCTTTATTTCCTTTTTTTTTTTTTTATTTATTTTACCTAAGGTGGGACCCACAAGGGGGTCAACCCCCCTAGCCCCTCTCTTTCCTTTCTTCCTCTACTTCTTCTTTCCTTTTCTTTCTTTCTCTCCTTTCTTCTTCTTCTTTCTTTTCCTTTTTTTTTTTTCCTTCTTTCTTCCTTTCTTTCTTTCCTTTCTTCCTTTTTCTTTTTCTTCTTTCTTTCTTTCTTCTTTCCCTTCTCCTTCCACTCACGTGGATTTCTTGCAGCCCCTCCTCCTTTCCCTCTTCTTTCTTCCCTCTTTTCTTTCTTTTTCCCTTTTCCTTCCCCTTTCCATCTTCTTTCTTCCCTCTTTTCTTTCTTTTTCCCTTTTCCTTCCCCTTTCCTTTCTTCTCTTCCTTTTCTTTCTTTTCCTTTTTTCCCTTCCTTCCTTCTTTTCCCTATTCCCCAGCCCATTTCAGGTAAATCTCTCTCCCCCTTTCATTAACCCCTCTCAACTTTAGCCCTATTTCATTAAATCCTAAGCTTTTTTTTTGTTAAAAAAAAAAGAAGACAACACACGTTGGCTACTTCCCCTCTCCATCACATGTCTCTCTCCTTTTTACACCTCCCTCTTGCTCTTTCAACCCCAGCAGCCTCCCTTTGGTTGTAGCTTCCATCACTTTCAATCTCCATTATACTCAAGGTGACCACAGCCTCATCCAACCAGCGCAACCATCATCTCCAGCAAGTCCAGCCATCATCTCTGGCAAGACCTCCATTGTTGCAGCCGATACTTCACTTGCAGTCGTCCTTATCCTCCATCTCCTTCAACAAAGTAGCAGCATCACCATCTTCAAATCGGCGCTACAACCACCTCAACGTAACATCCTCTTTGCAGCCGGATCAAGTACAAGCCTAAACCCAAGGTAAGACCCCTTTGACTTATTAAACTCTTGTTTATTTTTCCTTTTTGATCTTGATAAGGCTATCGGATGAGAAATTTCATCCGTTCCATGGATGAAGTTTCTCGTCCATGGCCAAAATTGAATAAAATAGTTCATGACTCCTTGATTTTTCTTTTTCATCTCTTTTATTTGGATTTATTTCCTAGTTTTACAGCTGCATTAATCATTTAGTTTAGTGTTATTAATATTTAATGTTCAGTTCGTAATTTGTTTTATTTATGCATACAATACCATTGTTATTTTATGTGTTAATTTTCGTTAATAAATCACAAAAAAAATAGTTTAATTAGGCTCACTTGTTATTGATGCATGCCAAAAATTCAAACTGATTTGAATTCTTAAACTCTATAAAATAAATTGAATCCCAAATTGTGATTCTACTCCCCAGAAATTCCAATTTCTGTTTTTAGCAGACTTGAGGACCCAGATACAACTCCATGGGAGATCCGAATCTCCCTCTAAAAATTACAGTAGATTCACGGTGAAATCTACTAATTTTATGAAAATTTTGGAATCCTTATAAGTAGATTTAACCTTTGTTAAAAATCATTTTTTCCAGACCCTTGGGAAAACCTCGATTTTTCTTTGTCAGGGCATAGACCAACTCTAATGTGATGTGTACACTCAACCCGTAGCCTAAATGCGAAAACTTTCAACATGAAAGTTGTTTCTAACTTATTCCTATGTCATTTCCCAAATGTTGGGAATTTTTTGAATTGTTCAAGTATTTTTCCCAGATTTATCGTTTCAGTCTGACAGGTTCTCATATCCAAAAATCCCAGAGATCTTGGTCTCTGATAACAGTGTGCTCATTTCCAAACCGTAACCCGAATCCCAAAGCTGTAAAAAGATGAAATTTGCCTCTGTTTGTCAGAGACATTTTTCCACAATTTCAGACATTTTCCCATTTGTCTGTTATTTTCCCCACATTTTCTCCTGAAACCTTTCTGTTTGCCCTAAACCCTAGATTTGCCGGATTCCGATCCGACTTGACGAAGCTGTCCAGCTCCGACCATAATTCAAAACCAGGTGTAAAAACAAAAAAAAATTGCCTAAATGTTCTCTGTCATCCCATAAAATTTTGGAAATTTTTATGGAAGTTTAGTATCCAAAATCTAATTTAGAGTTAGCATTTAAGGCAAAAATCACAAAATTTAGAATTTTTATTTGAATTTCTATATTTAAAAATACCAAAAAATATATTTTCGAATTCTATTCTATTACTAGGGTTAGTCTAGGTGTCCATGCCAAATTTGGCTTAATTTCAAGTTCATTTTCTTTGTATGTTAGTTTATTTTTAAATTCAGAAGAAAAAATCGGGCGAAAATAAAGTTAAATTTGATATTTTATGATATTTTCACCATTTTAAGGTTTTATTTATATAAATAAGCATGGAATATCATATTAGAGTTAATTTCAATCTCATTTTCATTTCAATTTCTCATTCTTGCAAAATTTATTTTAGAAAACCTTGCTTCCAAGGCCATAGTCTTGTTATCAAGGGCATTTTGGTCATTTTGACCTCAATTTCGAAATTCCAAACTTTAATTTTCTAAATTTTCATGCATATCATCATATTTCATCATATTGTGTTTGATTTATTTCATTTGATTTTCAAAATTCTAAATTTTACAAAAAATTCTTTTAGAAAACCCTTATTCAAGGTCATCAGGGGCATTTTGGTCATTTGGACCCCAATTTTGAATTTCTAAGTTTAATTTTGAAATTTATTCATTATTTCTCATGTTTATATCAAAGGGGGTATGAATCCAGGTTTATATCTGAATAATATTCGATAATTTCCAATATTTTTAGATAAATTCAGAAAAAACTACATTTTTATGCTAACATGTTTTCCAAGTTTTGCAGGAACATCCAAGAAGAAGACTTTATTTATTTATTTTTATTTAAATTCAATGTAAAAATTTAATAATTTGGAATGAGAAATTTATATTTCCTGCATAGAATAGGACTGCATTGCATATAGTTTAATTTCTGCAAATGTTGATATCTCATGTATCATTACTGCACATTTTCCAAAGTCACTATGGTTGACACGAATGACACATGCAAAAGCTCTTAGGGAGTTCACGAATTTGGTGGGATTCGTATTTATGGCTATAGTCAGAATACGAAGAAAACCAAGATTTGTGATCTTCGTATTAGCCACATTCAGCTTACACTTTAGGCTAACTTAAAAAATGCACTGGATCACCTTTGTCATCTTTCGTGTTGTCGAAAGAATTCATCTTTCACGTTGTCGAAAGAATTAATCTTTTGTGTTGTGAAAAGAATCGCCTTGCTCCTTTGGATCGCCTTGTCATCTTTCATGTTGTTGAAAGAATCGCCTTGTTCCTTTGCATCGCCTTTGCCATCTTTCGCGTTGTCGAAAGAATTCATCATTCGCGTTGTCAAAATAGTCATCTTATTCTTCTTCAAGAAAGTTGTCTTATTCGCAATCCAACTTACCAATTTCTATCTTCCCAGTCAGGTTAAGGGTTAAACCTAAGCCTCATTTTGATAAGGTATTTCATTTCCCGGTCAGGTTAAGGGTTAAACCTGAGCCTCATTTTGATGAGGTAATTCATTTCCGGTCAGGTTAAGGGTTAAACCTGAGCCTCATTTTGATGAGGTATTTCATTTCCCAGTCAAGTTAAGGGTCAAATCTAAGCTTCGTTTCTACACGAGGTATTTTCTGTCCTATCCAGGTTAAGGAAAAAACCTGAATCTTACTTCTTTGAAGTAATTTTTTCTTCTTCATTCTCCATTTCATATCTACCATTTTCTTCAGGGCTAATTTCTTCATATCCAGTCAAATCCTTCTAACTGGATCATTTTTATAGCCCAAATTTGGTGTGTTTTCTTTGCCACTAAGCTCGTCCTCAAGCCGACTTAGTAGCAAAGAGGGGCATCGATAAACAACCCAAATTTTCTTCATTCATTCTCAAATAATCCTCCTCGTGCAGTGCCAAACCTGTTAGGTTAGTGATGGAGTCAAACCCCAAGTCTATGTCATAAAACTACCATTTTACCCAGTTTCATTAGAAAAAATTACCATTTTACCCCTAAGTCATCCCAGACCCCAGTCAGTCGGAGTCAACCAAGCTCGTTGGTCAGTTCAGAACAATTAGAATATCAGTCATTTCAAGCTTATCTGAGCTCACAATGAACAGACCATTTTCATTTCTTACCATTTCTGCCAAAATGGGATCATTTCTTCAGAAATGAGCTCATTTCTCACTCAAACCCTAGCCAATTGTCTCTGAGTCAGTCATTCTCAGTCATATTCTCCAGAGTCTAGTTTGAGCTCACCAGTAGTTCAAGTGCTCAAGTTTTAGTTCAAAACCATTTCCAAGTGTCTAGGAGCCCATTTCAGCTCTTTCAGCGGAAATTAAGCTGAGTTAAGTGAGTTGAGCTAGTGTTCAAACTTTGATATTAATTCATGTCAGTATTACTGACCTTTGTTTCAGCTCAAACCCAATTCAGATTCGTAATTCACTTCACTCCAGTGACCATTCCGCACCATTTCTCTAAAAATGGCAGCTTTTCTTGAAAATTTAGTCGGAAAGGTCAATTGAGTTAGTGCATTGTCAGTCCAGTTGAGTTCTGAAACTCTAAAAACCAGCTCAATCCAGTTCATTTCAGTTCAATTTAGCTAAAACTCTAATTTTCAATGTCACTCTAACCCAGTAGAGTCCAAAAACCATTTCTTGAACCATTTTGCAAATTTTATCAATTTTAACACCTTTTGAACTGGCACAATTGTCAATCGGGGTGTAAAATCCAAAATTCTTCATTCAGGGTCTGCATTTCGCATAGCATTTCATGTCATTTCTCATCATTTCATATCATTTCTCAGCATTTCATAACATTTCATCACAGTTCATTTCATTTTTGAAGTCCAGAACTCCAGTTTTATAAATTTCAATCCAGATCGAGTTTTAAAAGTTTTCATAAATCAATTTCAAAGTCTGGGTTTCCAAAATTGACATTTTTACCCCTGGAATTCTAAATTTGGAAATATTTTCCCAAGAAAAACAATATGGATTTATTTCAAACTCTAAATTTTAAACTCTACGCTGGATTTGCTTTGCTATGGGGTATTGAACTTCAAAATCCGAGCTCATTTCAAAAGCTGTCAAAAATAGCTCGTTTCGTTCAGAAACTTTTTGAAAAGACTATTTTACCCCTCTAATCGTCAAAATTAATTTCAAAATTGGAATTTGGACCCGCTCTGAGATGGCCCATCCATTTGCATTTGCCTTTTTAATTTATATATAAAAAAAATTACATTTTCTTTATTTCTGTTTTTTTATTATTTATTTATTTTACCTAAGGTGGGACCCACAAGGGGGTCGACCCCCCTAGCCCCTCTCTTTCCTTTCTTCCTCTACTTCTTCTTTCCTTTTCTTTCTTCCTCTCCTTTCTTCTTCTTTCTTTTCCTTCCTTTTTTTCCCTTCTTTTCCTTCTTTCTTCCTTTCTTTCTTTCCTTTCTTCCTTTTTCTTTTTCTTCTTTCTTTCTTTCTTCATTCCCTTCTCCTTCCACTCACGTGGATTTCCTCCAGCCCCTCCTCCTTTCCCTCTTCTTTCTTCCCTCTTTTCTTTCCTTTTTCCTTTTCCTTCACCTTTTCTTTCTTCTCTTCCTTTTCTTTCTTTTCTTTCTTTTCTTTTCTTCCCTTCCTTCCTTCTTTTCCCTATTCCCCAGCCCATTTCAAGTAAATCTCTCTCCCCCTCTCATTAACCTCTATCAACTTCTCTCTCCCCCTCTCATTAACCCCTATCAACTTTAGCCCTATTTCATTAAATCCTAAGTTTTTTTTTTGTTAAAAAAAAATAAGACAACACACGTTGGCTACTTCCCCTCTCCATCACATGTCTCTCTCTCCTTTTTACACCTCCCTCTTGCTCTTTCAACCTCAGCAGCCTCCCTTTGGCTGTATCTTCCATCACTTTCAATCACCATTATCCTCAAGGTGGACATAGCCTCCTCCAACCAGCAGCTGCAACCATCATCTCCAGCAAGTCCAGCCATCATCTCCGGCATGACCTCCATTGTTGCAGCCGATACTTCACTTGCAATCGTCCTTATCCTCCATCTCCTTCAACAAAGTAGCAGCATCACCATCTTCAAATCAGCGCTACAACCACCTCAACGTAGCATCCTCTTTGCAGCCGGATCAAGTGCAAGCCTAAACCCAAGGTAAGACCCCTTTGACTTATAAAACTCTTGTTTATTTTTCCTTTTTGATCTTGATAAGGCTATCAGATGAGAAATTTCATCCGTTCCATGGATAAAGTTTCTCGTCCATGGCCAACATTGAATAAAATAGTTCATGACTCCCTAATTTTTCTTTTTCATCTCTTTTATTTGGATTTATTTCCTAGTTATACAGTCGCATTAATCATTTAGTTTAGTGTTATTAATATTTAATGTTCAGTTCATAATTTGTTTTATTTATGCATACAATACCATTGTTATTTTATATGTTAATTTTCGTTCATAAATCACAAAAAATTTAGTTTAATTAGGCTCATTTGTTATTGATGTCATGCCAAAAATTCAAATTGATTCGAATTCTTAAACTCTATAAAATAAATCAAATCCCAAATCGTAATTCTACTCCCTAGAAATTCCAATTTCCGTTTTTAGCAGACTTGAGCACCCGGATTCACCCTCATGGAAGATCTGAATCTCTGCCTAAAAATTACAGTAGATTCACGGTAGAATCTACTATTTTTTTAAAAAATTTGGGATCCTTATAAGTAGATTTAACCTCTCTTAAAAATCAATTTTTCCAGACCCTTGGGAAAACCTTGATTTTTCTTTGTCAGGGTATAGACCGACCCTAATGTGTTGTGTACACTCAACCTGTAGCCCGAATGCAAAAACTTTCAACATGAAAGTTGTTTTTAACCTATTCCTTTGTCATTTTCCAAAAGTTGAGAATTTTTTGGATTGTCCAAGTATTTCTCCCGAATTTATCTTTTCTGTCTGACAGATTCTCTTATCCAAAAATTCCAGAGATCTAGGTCTCTGATAACAGTGTGCCCATTTCCAAGCCGTAACCCAAATTTCAAGACTGTAAAAAGATGAAATTTCCCTCTATTTGTCAGGGATATTTTCCCACAATTTCAGTCATTTTCTCTCAAAACCTGTTTGTTTGCCCTAAACCCTCGATTCGCCAGATTCTGATCCAATTTGCCGAAGTTGTCCAGCTCCGACCATAGGTCAAAACCAGAAAGTATAAAAGGAAAAAATCTTTGCCTAACTGTCCTCTATCATCTAATTAAATTTGGGAAATTTTAATGGAAGTTTAGTATCCAAAATCTAATTTAGAGTTAGCATTTTAGGCAAAAATCACAAAATTTAGAATTTTTATTTGAATTTCCATATTTAAAAATACCAAAAAATATATTTTTAGATTCTATTCTGTTCCTAGGGTTAGTCTAGGTGTCCATGCCAAATTTGACTCAATTTCAAGTTAATTTTCTTTGTATGTTAGTTTATTTTTAAATTCAGAAGCGAAAATCAGGCGAAAATCAAGTTAAATTTGATATTTTATGATATTTTTGCCATTTTAGAATTTTATTTATATAAATAAGCATGGAATATAATATTAAAGTTAATTTTAATCTCATTTGCATTTTAATTTCTCATTTTTGCAAAATTTATTTTAGACAACCCTCGTTTCAAGGCCATAGTCTTGTTATTAGGGGCATTTTGGTTATTTTGACATCAATTTCGAAATTTCAAACTTCAATTTTCCAAATTTTCATGCATATCATCATATTGTGTTTGATTTATTTCACTTGATTTTCAAATTTCTAAATTTTACAAAAAATACTTTCAGAAAACCCTGATTCAAGGTCAGCAGGGGCATTTTGGTCATTTGGACCCCAATTTCAAATTTCTAAGTTTAATTTTCAAATTTATTCATTATTTCTCATGTTGATATCAAAGGGGGTATGAATCTGGGTTTATATCTGAATAATATCTGATAATTTCCAATATTTTCAGATAAATTCAGAAAAACCTACATTTTTGTGCTAACATGTTTTCCAAGTTTTGCAAGAACATCCAAGAAGAAGACTTTATTTATTTATTTATATTTTAATTCAATGTAAAGATGTAATAATTTGGAATGAGAAATTTATATTTCCTGCATAGAATAGGATTGCATTGCATATAGTTTAATTTCTGCAAATTCTGATAACTCATGTATCATTCCTGTACATTTTCCAAAGTCACTATGGTTGACACGAATGGCACATGCATAAGCTCTTAGGGAGTTCACGAATTTGGTGGGATTCGTATTTATGGCCATAGTCAGAATACGAAGAAAACCAAGATTTGTGATCTTCGTATTAGCCATATTCAGCCTACACTCTTAGGCTAACTTAAAAAATGCACTGCATTTCTCAAAAACTCAAAAGGATTTTTCAATTCCTCAATGAAATTCTCTTTCAAATTCATTCATTCATTCAATTTGCATTAATTTAAAACTCATTCTCCAATTTCAATTTTAGAAAAATCAGTTTTCCCAAAAATTTCTAACTCTTTCTCAGGATCTGATTTTCTCAGAACTCTAAGTTTTCACATGAGACTTCAAAGTATTTCCCAAGTTCAAATCAAGATTTTCCAATGTTTTAAAATTCTCAAATTTCAAAATCCCAAGTTTTCAGAAATCGATTTTCTCAGATTTCCCATTTTCCTGAGAATCCATTTTTCATTTCAAAAATCATTTTCCAATGAACTTCCTGATTTTCTCAGAATTATTGAATCTATTTCCTCAAAAAAGCAATCCAAAAGCTCAAAAAATTGATTTTCCCAAAGTTCAAGTTTTCGTGAGAATTCATTTTTCAATGCAAATTTCTGATTTCCAATGAAATTCAATGATTTTCCCAGGAATTCCATTTTCAAGCACTTTTTCAATCATTTTTCAAGTACATCTCAATTTTCTAAAGCAAACATCATGTTTCTCAAACTTGCATCTTTTCAAAAGTTCATAGCACATGCCTGATTCTTTGTGCATTCTAGAAAAATAGAGCATAATTTAGATAATTTAACTTAGTCAAAGTGCACAATTGATCCTTGGTTCGATTACCCCGGGTAAAGGTGCCAGGAACGGTTGAACCTCGTACCGACAGGCGGATCCCATTCCACGGAATTTTTTCGCAAATTTTCAAAACGGAGGTGAGTAATTTTCAAAACTATTTTCAAAACTTTGGTCGAGTTTGACTCGCAGAATCGTTTCTCTCACTCTCGGAGAGGGAGGGGAAAAATTTTGTGATGACAACAGGTTTTCCTGAAGGAAAAGTAGACTAATTTCAAACCCTGGGTTTCCAAAATTGACATTTTTACCCCCAGGATTCTAAATTTGGAAATATTTTCCCAAGAAAAACAATTTGGATTTATTTCAAACTCAAATTTTCAAATTCTACACTGAATTTGCTTCGCAATGAGGTATTGAACTTTAAAATCCGTGTTCGTTTCAAAAACTGCCAAAAATAGCTTATTTCGTCTGGAAATTTTTTGAAAAGGCTATTTTACCCCTCTAATCGTCAAAATGAATTTCAAAACGGGAATTCGGACTCGCTTTGAGATGGCCTATCTATTTGCATTTGCCTTTTTAATTTATATATAAAAAGAAAAAAAAATTATTACCTTTTCTTTATTTTCTTTATTTTTTTTATTATTTTTTTTTTTTTATTTATTTTACCTAAGGTGGGACCCACAAGGGGGTCGACCCCCCTAGACCCTCTCTCTTCTTTCTTTTCTTTCCCTCTTTCTTTCTTCTTTTCCTTCTTTCTTTCTTTTCTAACTTTCATCTTCTTCTTTCTTTCTTTTTCTTCTTTCCTTCCTCATTTCTTACTTCTCCAGCCCACTTACGTAAGGTTCTTCTCCCTCTCCTTCTTCTTTCCCTCTTCTTTCTTCCTCTTTTCTTTTCCCTTTCCTTTTCTCTTTCTTTTCTTCTCTTCCTCTTCTTTCCTTCTTCTTTTCCCTCTTACTAAATGCCATAACACACCCATACGTAAACCTCATTCCCACTTTTTCATTAACCCCTATGAACCTTAGCCCCAAATCATCAAAACCTAAGTTTCAGGTTTTAGTTAAAGCAAAAACAAAAAAAAAACAACACATGGCTACCCATCTTCTCTCCCAATTCACGCCTCTTTCACTCTCTCTCTCTCATGTACCCCTGTAGCAAGCCTCACCTTCCTCCTTAGCAGTGGTTTCAGCCACCTCTTTCAACTTGGTAGCAGCCCACTATTGCTTCAACCTTCAACATTAACCATCCTTCAACCACAAGGAGACACCCAACCATTGCTTCAACCCTCATTAGTTGCAGAAAGGTGGTTCGGTCCTCCACTTGGTAGAAGCCTTCATCTTCAATCTTGGTAGCTGGGTTCCTAAGGTAAAGTACGTACTCTTCCAATTTTTTGATTAATCTATAAGATAGTTTGTTTGTTTGTTTTGGGGGTTGTGTCATGGTATAAGGCTAAATAAAGGAAGAGATTCATCCGATGAATGGATTGAGTCTCTCCTTTCAATAGCCAATAAAAAAAAAGGTTTGTATCTCCCTATTTTTCTTTATTTCAAGCATTATTTTTATATGAATCACATATTTTAGGCATTTAATTTAGTTTATTTCATTGCTTTACACATGCTTCAATAGATTCGTTAGTAGCTTGTAGGTTTTGATTCATTCGTATGGTCCAGTTGTCATTTTATGTGAAAAAATCTATCAATAAATCTTGAAATTTTATTTGTGAATGTATCTATTGTCTGTGAACTCCTACCAAAGTTTTGGATCGATTTGGGTTTCAAAACCCTCTCAAACAAATAAAACTCCAAACTGAGATTTTTGTTCTCCAGAAACTCCAAATTCAGTTTTAGCAGACAAGAACCTATGAGATTTCCTAGATGGGATATCTGAATCTTCCCCTAAAAATTACAGTACCCCTGGGAAAACCTCGATTTTTCCTTGTCAGGGTATAGACAGACCTTAATGTGTTGTGTCCATTCAATCCATGAGTAGTCCTAACCCATTACCTTGTCATTTACCAAAATGTGGGAATTTTTTGGATTGTCCAAGTATTTTTCCTGAAAGTATCTTTTCTGGTTGACAGATTCCAATATCCAGAAATTCCAGAGATCCAGGTCTCTGATAACAGTGTGCTCATTTCCAAACTGTAACCCGAATCACAATACTGTAAAAAAAGGAAATCTTTCTCTGTTTGTCAGAGACATGTTCCCATAATTTGAGCCATTTTCGCATCCATCAGCTATTATTCCCATATTTTCTCTCGAAACCTGTATGTTTCCCTCAAATCCTAAAGTCGCCAGATTTTGATCCGACTTGTCGAAGTTGTCCAGCCCCGACCATAGGTCAAAACCAAAAGGTGTAAAAGGAAACAATCTTTGCCTAACTGTACTCTGTCATCCCATAAAGTTTGGGAAATTTTTATGGAAGTTTGATATCCTAAATCCCATTTAGAATCAACATTTTAGGCAAAATTCTGATTTTTTTAGATTTTTAGATATTTTCTATATTAAGAAAATATAAAAAAAATTGATTTTCGAGCAACATTATGTTTTTAGAGTTAGTCTAGGTGTCCATGCCAAATTTTTCTCAATTCCAAGTTCATTTGCTTTGTATGTTAGCTTATTTTTAAATTTAGAAGCGAAAATCAGGCGAAAATCAAGTTAAATTTGATATTTTATGATATTTTCACCATTTTAGGTTTTTTATCATGTAAATAAGATGTCATGTCATATTAGGATTAATTTCAATGTCATTTGCATTTTAATTTATCATTTTTGCAAAATTTATTTCAGAAAACCCTGGTTTCAAGGCCATAGTCTTGTTATCAGGGGCATTTTGGTCATTTTGGCCATAATTTCAAAATTTTAATCTTTAATTCTTCAAATTTGCATGCATATTATCATATTTCATCATATTGTGTTTGATTTATTTCATTTTATTTTCAATTTCCAAAATTTCTTTCAAAAAACCCTGATTTCAAGGTCATCAGGGGCATTTTGATCATTTTGACCCCAATTTCGAATTTCCAAGTTTATTTTCAAAATTTATTCATTATTTATCATGTTTATATCAAAGGGGGTATGAATTTGGGTTTATATCTGAATAATATCTGATTATTTCTGATATTTTCGGATAAATTAAAAAAAACCTACATTTCTGTGCTAACATGTTTTCTAGTTTTGCAGGAACATTCAAGAAGAAGACTTAATAATTTGGAATAAGAGTTACTTTTCAGCTTAGAATATGACTGCATTGCATATAGTTTAATTTCTGAAAAATTCAATGGCTGATGTATGATGCATATGCATATTTTCCAAAATCACTATGGTTAACACGAATGGCACGTGCATAAGCTCTTATAGAGTTTATAAACTCGGTGGGATTCATATTTATGGCCATAGTCTGAATACGAAGAAAACAAAGATTTATAATCTTCGTATTAGCTACATTCAGCCTACACTCTTAGGCTAACTTCAAAAATGACTGCATTTGTCAAAACTCAAAAGGATTTTCCAATTCCTCAATGAAATTCTCCTTCAAATTCATTTATTCATTCAAATTGCATTATTTTCAAATTCATTTTCTAATTTCAATTTCAGAAAAATCAATTTTCTCAAGGATTTACCAAGTCTTTCTCAGGATTTGATTTTCTCAGAATTTTGAGTTTTCAAATGACATTTCAAAGCATTTCCCAAGTTCAAATCAAGATTTTTCAGTGTTTACACATTCTCAATTTCATTTTCAAATCCCAAAATCGATTTTCCCAAAGTTCAAGTTTTCCTGAGAATTCATTTTCCAACACAAATTTCTGATTTCTATTGAAGTTCAATGATTTTCCCAGTAATTCCATTTTCAAGCACTTTTCCAATCATTTTCCAAGTACGTTTCAATTTCCCAAGCAAACATCATTCTTTCAAAACTTGCATTTGTTCAAAATTCCATAGCACATGCCTGATTCTCTATGCATTCTAGGAAAATAGAGCATAATTTAGATAATTTAACTTAGTCAAAATGCACATTTGATCATTGGTTCAATTACCCCTGGTAAAGGCGCCAGAAACGGTTGAACCTCGTATGGACAAGCGGATCCCATTCCACAGAATTTTCCCGCAAATTTTCAAAATGGAGGCGAGTAATTTTCAAAACCAATTTTCAAAACTTTGGTCGAGTTTGACTCGCAGAATCCTTTCTCACTCTCGCAGAGGGAGAGGGGAAAAAATTTGCGATTATAACAGGTTTGGCGACCGTGACGGGACCTGTCTTCGTCTGATCAATTATGTGCTTGACTTAGTTCAATTTTCTGAATCATATTCTATGAAATGTCAGCTTTATTTTTCTGATATCATGTGAACCTAGGAGCCTAGGCTTGAACCCAGTTGACATGAATTGCATGTAGACTAGGCATGGTTTGGTAGGACCATATTGAGGAGAATTATTCATGCTCACTTAGACTTAGGTCTGAAATACAACACTCCTCAATCTAGGAATTGTATGAAAACAATGCTTGCTTCTTCAAAAAAATTCAAAATCTCTATCTCTTTAGGTTTTAGAGTCCTCTGTTTGCCTGCATGTGCTCATGTTTTCAAAAACCACCCCAGCTATGTCTACCCAGTCTTCACATTGCTGGGCTCTCTTCCAGAACCATAGTTCAGGACAGAGCCTCACAACTGGGCCACTTATTTGGGCTAACGTCCCCCTACCACGTACCAAGGGCCATAGTCCCACGTATATCGGCAGGTGCTCAAGGATGTTGGGAAAACACAAGCCTAGAACCGAAGATGAATTTTTATGCCACGTACATCGAGCCTCGGCTCGAGTATATCGACATAACTGGATTAGACACAGTTGATCTGAGCCTAGAGTCAGGATTAAGATCCTAAAGCTATTTCAAAATTGATGCATTTAGAGTCAGCTTCTTAGAGAATGTTGTATGTGCATAATTGTTTGTGATTGAATGTATAACATTCATTTTCATCTTATTTTTCCATATTTTCCCCAATTTTCCAAAAATACTAGACAATTTTTCAAAATACCTCATTTTCCATCTTTTATAAAATCTCCTTTTTTCTCAAAAAACACTGGATGATTTTTCCAAATTATCTTCCTTTTTCTTTAAAACTCCAGGTGATTTTCCATTCTTTCGTTCCTCTGGACTTCAAATTTCTAGCTTTTGCATTTTATTCTGCCTGCAATTTTCAAAATTCTTGTATTTTTCCAAAAGTCTAATTCCAATCTTCCTATCTTTCAGTCCAATGGCATCCAGTCAGCTCGACTTTGTCTTTCCTAAGAGTCACATCTCCTACGAGGTGCGACAAAGTCTTGCCGAGCATCGAGCCCTCAGCACCGAACCTTTCTTCCTCCGGTGGTACTACATTTAGTTCAAGAACTTCTCTCGTATGTTTCCGGACCACTTGAGCGATTGTGGGTTGGAACTGGCATCCATAGTGGGAAAATTGATAGTCAACGGCAATCTGATCCATGCACTGACAGAGCGGTGGAATCCGCGCACTTGCACATTCTGGTTCCCATGGGGCGAGATGACCTTGTTGATGGATGAATTTTCAGAGATCATGGAACTGCCCGAGTCAGCCGGTCAGCCTAGAGATCCATTGGAGCAACAATTTCTGATCAATGTCAAGGGTCTGGACCAGAAAAATGTTGTAGCTCGCATGACAGGATGTAAGTCTTGGCCACTGATTAAAGAAAATGGAAAAGAATACGTGAGCCTGATCGAGATCTATCGACAGTACGGGGCATTCACGGAAGTCAGCTTGCTATCCAAAACAGCTTGAGAGAAAATTCAGCATGCGATGGTTCTGTGTATTGTGGGACTCGCTTTCTTTCCAGACAGACAGAATTATGTGGATGTCAGAATAGTGCAACTTCTGAGAAGATGGGGAAGTCGACAGACCAACCGTCTTTCGATAGCCATGGCCGCACTTGCTTTTCTATATAGAGGATTGACTTGCTTCACGCTTGAAGAGTCCATCTTAGTCGAGGGATGTACTTATGCACTTGAGTCTTGGTTTCTTCAGCATGTGCCGATCAGAGCTAGTTCGTTCAGATACAACGGCAAAAAGCTCCTTCCAGTTGCGCGATACTGATTTCTGATTGATCATCTGCAGGAAGAAGAAGTGGTGTGGGACTATTTTGATCGAGAGTTATCACCTCTCAGATACACCTATGCATATGGCAAGAGATTCAAGCTACTTGGTTCATTCTTTTGCGCCTACTATCATCCGGAGTGGTGTATTCGGCAGTTTTCTCAAAGACAAAAGCGCATAGAGATGTGACTGCTATCAGGAGTCGTGCCAGAGTTTGACCTTACATCAGCACAGTGGTCTGAAACATACCATTCTGCCAGATATGGTTGGGACTCTTTTGTTACTCTTCCACTTTTTTTGGGTCCTCGTGTCTCTGCTGATCACTTTCCCAAGATTATTATTGATGCAATCATGTTTTTCCTTCAATGAATAAAAATCTTTCAAATTCTTCATTCTTAGTTGGATGACCTCGCCTACGTAACAAGGCATAATTTTTAGTTGTTTATTTTCTTTATAAAGGAATGGCAACACAATTATCGTAATCCCAACGACGACTCAATCCCTAGTGATGGGATATTTTTTCAATTGTCTACCAAAATTCTCAGCAAATATTTTCTTTCAATAAAAAAACTCTCTTAAAATCCTAACCATCAACTTTGCCTCTTTTTCCAAGAGAGCATTTGCGATATTTAAATGGTTCAGATGAGGTCAGGAAAGAAAATTGAACCAGTCGAAGGCATTGCATATTCAACAGCTTCTGAAGAAGAAATGGACTCCCCGCGTTCAGGCAGAAATCAAGGGCAGCAGGTGGAGGATGGCATTAATCCTCAAATGTAAGCCATGTTCAAAAGGATGATGAGCAAGATGCTGGCAGAGCAAGCTGAAGCCAGTACAAGGCAGACCCAAGTCAAACCGAAGGCTAAGGGTTATACAGTCAAAAAGCAGGTAAAGATATCTAAAAAACATATCCAGCATGAAGATACATCTGATGAAGATGAATCAGTGGGAGACACAGATGATGAATTTGAGACTCAGCAGGCATTCCACAAATCTACTCAAGGGCAGGGGTCAGCCCATAAATTCAAAGAGCAATCCGTCAATGACTCTGACCAGCCGCAATTCGGAGATGTGGTCAGAATGGTTCGAGATCTGCAGGCCCGTGACAAGGGCAAGAAAGTCTTCACCGACGAAGACTTCTATGATGGTTTGGATGGGGACGACAATCTGGATAAGCTCCTTAGAAAATTTATCAAATTTGATGGTTCTGGGGATCCTAAGGCACATCTGGCTATGTTCTTCGCTGAATGTGCCAAATTCAAGCGAGATAATCAGTCTCTTTTCCTTTGTTTTTCTCGCAGTCTAGAGGGAACCACAACTAAATGGTATTTAGAGCATGTTAACCCAATTGAACTAAAAGAATTTGACAAAGTGGTAAACATGTTCATCGAGCGATTCCTCTTCAATGCTAAGGCACTTCCCACCCTCGATCATCTCTGCGGCCTCAAACAGAAAGAAGATGAGAAGGCCCGAGATTTCATTCATCGATGGAAGTCAGCTTGCAACAAGATGAGAGACCCGATATCAGAGGGGCATGCATTGTCACTAATCTTGAATAATTTTTCGCAACCCTTGAGAGGTCTCATTTCTACTGCACCATTAAAAACCTTCATCGAACTGACAGAACGAGCCGAGTGGCTCGAGCTAAGCATGGAAAATGGAGTTTATGAAGGCTTTATCTTTACAAAGGGTAACAATCAGAATGAGCAGAAGAAGAAGGCTCACTTCACTCTTTCTGCCAATGATAGCAAAAGCAATAAGAAAAATCATGATAACTATTCAGAGGGATCCAAGGGCCACAAAGGAAAGTTCTCCAACAATAATAAGCCTCTTCAATCTAGTCCTCAGCATAAAGAGAAAGATCAAGAAAAGCCAAAGTGCAAGGATTGGAGTACGGATCAAAAGTTCACCCGTCTGGATCAGACACTAGAGAGTGTTCATACATGCTCGCAAAAGATATGATCCGTTTACCTAAAGTAGCTGATCTCGCAACAATCATGGGTAGATTCAAAGAAAAATTTTGCAAATTTCATCGGGCAGTAGGGCATGACACTGAGAATTGTTTCGTCCTGAAGAACATCATTCAAGATCGCATCGACAAGAATCTCCTTGTTGAAAATGAGGAAGATACCAGTTGACCATCCTGATCAAGTTTTCCAAGAAACTGACAATGCCAAGGCTATGTCATCTTTAATCATTTTGCTTTTGATC
This sequence comes from Nuphar pumila, assembly GCF_984573655.1. NCBI lineage: Eukaryota > Viridiplantae > Streptophyta > Magnoliopsida > Nymphaeales > Nymphaeaceae > Nuphar > Nuphar pumila. The sequence continues at coordinate 28,375,826 of NC_143264.1, forward strand.
ATTTTAAAGGACAATACAGTCCTAGTTTTCTTACTAACTTGTTATTTCTCTTCAATGATTGAATAAATTATCCATTTTCCTCATAAACTTAATGTCACCTTTTATTTTCTTTCTCTGGTAAATGTTCTGTCATGAGGAATGACTCTCTTCAGAGTCTCTGAATTGATCAAAAGTCAGTTGCTTTGTTACCGTCAGAGAGCATTATTTGAACATCAATTATCTTTCTTTTATCCAAAATTTTCTTTCCCTATTATACTGGGACATTATTTTGAAAATTGTCTTCAAAACATCTTGTATGCAGGCAGGATCAAACAAATCTCTCATTTTGCACGCATGTGCATTCATTCACATCATTTTGCATTTATTCGCATACATTTGCATCAAATTAATTTCCCCTTCAGGTTAAGGGATAAACTTGAGTTGCCCATTCAGGATAAGGGATGAATTCTGAGACCCCAACAGTTGTCCAAGTCGTCGTAAGGGTGAAGACTGAAAATCTTCTATCAGAATCAATTAGTAATTCTTCGAAACCCAGTGTTTGTGCTGGTAATTCTTCAAAACCCAGTGTTCGTGCTGGTAATTTTTCAAAAAAAAAAAAAACAGTGTTCGTGCTGGTAATTCTTCAAAACCCAGTGTTTGTGCTGGTAATTCTTCAAAACCCAGTGTTCATTCTTCAAAATCTAGTGTTCGTGCCGGTAACTTTCCAAAACCCAGTATTCGTACTGGTAATCTTTCAAAACATAATGCTTGTACTGGTTCATTTTCAAAATCTGGTGTTCATACTTGTATAATTTAAAATTCAAAGTCCACATTGATCTACTTTTCCTTCAGGATTCGAGTTCCGACTCAAATTTCTTTTCCCTCCAAATTGGTCTACTTTTCCTTCAGGATTCGAGTTCCGACTCGAATTTTTTTCCTTCCAAATTGATCTATTTTTCCTTCAGGATTCGAGTTCCGACTCAGGTTTTTTTTCTTCCAAATTGATCTATTTTTTCTTCAGGATTCAAGTTCCAACTCGAATTTCTTTTCCTTCCAAATTGATCTATTTTTCCTTCACGATTCAAGTTCCGACTCGAATTTCTTTTCCTTCCACAATGGATCTAGTTTTCCTTCGAAGATTCGAGTTCCAACCCGAGTTTTTTTTGCCTTCTGAATTGGTCTAGAAAATTAGAGTTCCGACTCGAATTTTCTTCCAAATCCAATTCAAATGGCTAGAATCGGTCTAGAAAATTAGAGTTTCGACTTGAATTTTCTCCCAAATCCGATTTGCTTAGCTTTTCTTTAAAGGTTTGAACTCCTACTCAAAATTTTCTGCAATTTAGTAATTGGTCTAGAAGATCCAAGTTCCGACTCGAATTTTCTTTCAAAACCCAATTCATTTAGTTTTCCCTTGAAGATTTGAATTTTGATTCGAATCTTTCTTCAAAACCCAGTTTAGCACCTGGTTCATTCAAAGCCCACAAGTTGAACCCTTTCTTCTTAAACTGTGGTCCCTAGCTTAAATCCCTATGGAATTGATAGTTCGTAGGTCAAACCCTTGCGGAACCGATGTGATCCTTAGGTTAAATCCCTATGAACTTGATAGTTCTTAGGTCGAACCCCTATGGAACCGATCTGATCCTTAGGTTAAATCCCTATGGAATTGATAGTTCGTAGGTCAAACCCCTACGGAACCAATGTCATCCTTACGTTAAATCCCTATAGAATTGATAGTTTATAGGTCGAACCCCTGCAAAACCGATGTGGTCCTTAGGTTAAAGCCCTATGAAATTGATAGTTCGTAGGTCGAACCCCTGCGGAACCGATGTGGTCCTTAGGTTAAATTCCTATGGAATTGATAGTTTGTAGGTCGAACCCCTGCGGAACCCATGTGATCCTTAGGTTAAATCCCTATGGAATTGATAGTTCGTAGGTCAAACCCCTGCGTAACCGATGTGATCCTTAGGTTAAATCCCTATGGAATTGATAGTTTGTAGGTCGAACCCCTGCGGAACCGATGTGATCCTTAGGTTAAATCCCTATGAAATTGATAGTTCATAGGTCGAACCCCAGTGGAACCGATGTGATCGTTAGGTTAAATCCCTATGGAATTGATAATTCGTAGGTCGAACCCCTGCGGAACCGATGTGATCCATAGGTTAAATCCCTATGGAATTGATAGTTCGTAGGTCGAACACATGCGGAACCGATGTGGTCCTTAGGTTAAATCCCTATGGAATTGATAGTTCGTAGGTCAAACCCCTGCAGAACTGATGTGATCCTTAGGTTAAATCCCTATGGAATTGATAGTTCGTAGGTCGAACCCCTGCGGAACTGATGTGATCCTTAGGTTAAATCTCTATGGAATTGATAGTTTGTAGGTCGAACCCCTACGGAACCGATGTGATCCTTAGGTTAAATCCCTATGGAATTAATAGTTTGTAGGTCGAACCCCTGCGGAACCGATGTGGTCCTTAGGTTAAATCCCTATGGAATTGATAGTTTGTAGGTCGAACCCCTGAGAAACTGATGTGGTCCTTAGGTTAAATCCCTATGGAATTGATAGTTCGTAGGTCGAACCCCTGTGGAACCAATGTGATTTGTAGGTTGAACGTTTGTCAAACCAATACGGCTCATAGGTTGAACCCCTTTATAAACCAAAAGTCCTTCTCAACCCAGTGATCCTTAGGTTGAACCCCTTTCAAATCAATCTCCTTCTCAAAAATTTGATCTGTAGGTGGAATTCCTACTGATCCCCGGTTCTTAGGTTGAACCCCATTGGAACTAATCTCACTTTCAAAAATTTGATGTGTAGGTTGAAGTCCTCCTGATCCAATATTCTTTATAGTCCTTAGGTCAAACCCCGTTTGGATTGGTATTTTTCAGAAATGTGATTTGTAGGTTGAAGTCCTCCTGATCCAAGTTCTTAGGCTAAATCCCTATTGAACCCATGTCGTTCCCAGTGAACCAATATCGTCCTCAATTGAACCAATGTCGTTCTTTGGCTGAATCCCTATTAAACCCATGTCGTTCCCAGTAAACTAATTCCAGTTTCGATCTTCGGGTCAATCAATTTCCCATTTCCATTTTCTAAATTCTAAATTCCAATTTCCAAATTTCTAATTTTTAATTTTCAAATTCCAATTTCGACCTTTTGGTCACTTAATACCAATTTCAATCATTTCCTCTTGTGAGAGTTCAAGGGAGCTTGTTCTTTTCGCATGCTATCCTTTGTTCACCTAGCCCCTTTTCAGGGAGAGTTTGAAGGGACTTAGTCATTGTGAACCATTTGTAAAACAAAATTCAAATTTCATACAAGGAACCCTTAATTCAAAGAGAGCTTCGACATAAGTTCGCTTTCCTTGTGACCACAATTTCATACTAGGCCATTTCATCAAGAAGGACCCTCTTTTCGAGGAGAGTGTGAAGAACTTGTTCCTTCATGACCAATTCACCGACCTCACCATTACTGCCCCCCCTTTCCATAAGAGAAGCCTAATGTTAGGAAGTTTTGACGAAAGCTTAATTTCTCTTCGAAAGTTCGTTTTGCAAACACCTCCTCTTCAGGGAAGAGAGGAGTAATTTCTATTTCCCATTTCTGAAACTTCTCCATTGGGGAAAGAAGAAGAAATTTTTTGTCATGGATGCGTTGAGTCATGCTGCGAATGCTCGCTTCCACAAAGGATTTCAAGAAAAATTTGCCAAATCGTCATTAAATATTTGTTGATTTCAAAATCCTTATTGCACAAAATTATTACCTCAGAATACCTTAAGTATTACTTCTGAAAGGACAAAGCTTTCGCGAAAAAGGATTCAAAATTCAAAATCTTTCTATTGTCCAACCAAAAAGATGAAGAATAAATCCTTGATATGGCCAACAAAGAAAATTCAATGTTGTTGCAAAGTCATAAGTGATCGGTATTGGTCTCAGTCAATGGCACATTTTTAAAGATCATTCTTGGAAAATAAGGCAGTCGAAATATCTTGGGTAATATAGAAAAATCTATTCAATTTTCATACCTCCTCAATCACCTAAGCTGCAATTAAATATCTGCAAAAGGGATCTTTCAATTGTTGTCAAGATGAAGGCGAATTATGCGAGTTAGACCCCCGGGGCCAAAGAAGATTTGGATCATCTCGAAGATGAAGGAGTTTGTGACGGATCCTTTCAGGGAAAGTTTAGATCACCGTCAAGTTGAAGGCGACTGCGATGAGCCTCCCGACAAACCCTAAAGGATATTTAATTTCTGCTATCATCAAGAGATTTCCAACCAAAGAGTCAATAATCGTCAATATAATCCCTAAGAGAAAAGAAGGATCGAAACATCTCTGAGATGAAGGAGTTTGTGACATACCCTTCCCAAAAAAAAAGAGACAAAAGTCAGAACATCTCCAAAATGAAGGAAGTTGTAATAAACTCCCTAAAAACCCAAGAGAGCTCTAATTCTACCAAAAAAAAGGAAAAAGTGTGCATAAAGATCACCATGAGAAAAGAATCCCAGGATATCAAACTGCCAAATCTGCCAAGAATCCTCTTTAATTTTGTGAAATTCTATTATCAATATTCTTTCACCAATTGCTTTCACAATATCAAAAATACTCTCTTTTCTGCTCATATCAAGAAAATTGATAGCTTTCTTGAAAGAAAGCCAATTGCAAGCAATTTCAATTCGAATCTTGATTCTACGGAGTTAGCCCAATCAAAAGTACTTCAGGTAGAAAAGAGAGAATATTTTCAAAACAATGTACATCACTTTCAACCATTTTGAATCAACAACAATTTTCAATATTTTGACAATATTTTCTAGCTATCCTGACATGAAGCGAGAGCTTGAGGTTCATCTTTGGCGCATTTTGACACCATTTGTTATCTTTTTTAGGACTTGATAACAGGAGTTTTCAAGATTCCTTCCCTTCTTTGGTATAATCTGAGCGCCTGGGCTCTCAGATTCACACACTTCCCTGTGTCCCCACTGCCCCACCATAGACAATCCAATATCGGCTTGAGGTTAAGCCACCAATCATTTTCTCGCAAAAGGTCATCAATTTCAAAAGTTATTTAGTCTCAGCAATGAGGCGCCCAAAATCAAACCCCTTTTCAAGCTTTAGGGACCCTAATTTCATCCTTTTGCAAAACCCCTATAGGATTCATTGTAAGGAAGTCCAAAGGTTCCATCATGGGTTCTTCTTTTGAGAATCCCATCATTCCATTCTCGGTCAGGTTAAGGGTTAAACCAGAGCCTCATTTTGATGAGGTATTTCATTTCTCGGTCAGATTAAGGGTCAAACTTGAGCTTCATTTCTACACGAGGTATTTCCCGCCCCATCCCGATTAATGGAAAAACCTGAATCTCACTTCTTTTGAAGCGATTTTTTTCTTCATTCTCCATTTCATATCTACCATTTTCTTCAGAGCTAATTTCTTCATATCCAGTCAGATCCTTCTAACTGGGGCATTTTTATAGCCCAAATTTGGTGTGTTTTCTTTGCCACTAAGCTCGTCCTCAAGCCGGCTTAGTAGCAAAGAGGGGCATTGTAAACACCCCAAATTTTAACCCTCATCCAGTGTTTATATATTTCATGTGTCATTGCATATCATTGCATGCATTCGACATACCATTTCATTGCATTGCATAGTATTGCATGTTATTGCATCTCATTTTCGAGATCCAGCACTCCTGTTTTCAAAATATTTAATCCAGATTTAGGTTTTAAAACTTTTCTTTCAAAATCAATTTTAAAACCTGGGTTTTTAATCAACATTATGTCATTTGCCAACCCTCAGGACCTTATATTTTGAAGTGTTTTCTCAGAAAAACAATCTCGATTTGTTTTAAACTTACTTTTCAACTGATTTCAATTCTCAGATGAGACCCATTTAGATGGTGTCGCTTCTGGATTCCTTTATTTATCAAAAATCTTAGAGTTCTAGTTGGATCAAGACTCTTTTTTTTCAGAGTCCTAGTCGGATCAAAACTCTACTTTTTACTACCTTTGCTACATGTTTTGGAGAAAACCTTTCAAAATCTACCGTTTTGGCCAAAATCCCAGAGTCCTAGTTGGATTAGGACTCTTCTTCAAGAATCTCAGTCGGATTAGGACTCCTCTTTAGAGCTCCAGTCGAACTAGGACTCTGTCTTTTGTCACTATTTTTAACTGTTTTTAACCAAATCTTTCAAAATGAGTCAAAAACTCAGAGTTTTAGTTAAAACAGGACTCTGTTCAGAGAGTCCTAGTTGGATCAGGACTCTGATCCTGATTTCAATTTTGAGAGAATCGTTCAAAAATCTTTCCATCTACCAAAACTATTATACTTTTATCAAAGAATTTCAAAATTCTGAGGTTTTATCCCAGAGTCTTGATCGAATCAGGACTCTACCTCAGAGTCCTGATCGAATCAGGACTCTATCCAAAGTTCATTTTCTCACTTCATTTTCACTGGTTTTCAAAAGCTTTGCTTAAAGTTCATCATTTGCTTACCAGAAAAACCAAAATTCTTAGAGTTCTGATTGAATCAGGACTCTTTCTCAGAGTCCTAATTATATCAGGACTCTGAACCAAAACTTCAATTTTATACTGTTTTCACTTGTTTTTCAAAATCCTCTCATTTGTTTTCTTAGAAAATCAAAAAATTTGAGAGTCCTAGTTCAATTAGGACTCTATCCTCAGAGTCTCAGTTGAATCAGAACTCTGTTTTATTTCAATATTTGTTATTGCTTTCACTGTTTTCACAAGTTCTTTCAATTGTTTTTCAGAAAATACTAAAAAAATCTAGAGTTTCAGTCCGATTAGGACTCTGTCCCAGAGTCCTAATCCAGTCAGAAGTCTGTTCTAGAGTCTGATTTTACTTCTATTTTCATTTATTTTTATTTGTTTTTTCAAAAATTAGTTTATTTTGTAGAGTCCAGTGAATTCAGGACTCTATTTCAGAGTTCTGATTGAGTTAGGAGTCTAACCCTGATTGTATTTTCTGACTTGTTTCACCATTTTTTATGAAATCTTTTCAAAAAATCCTTCATTTGGCTTTTAAAAACCAAAATCACAGAGTCCTAAAAATTCATAAGTCTAACCCAGAGTTCCAGTTCGCTTGAGACTCTACTTTCAAAACTTTGAATTTCAACTATTGATTTTAACCCCTTTTCAAAGCCATTTTTAGTATTTATTTCAAATTTTCAAAACTCTAATGTGGGGTCCACTCAGTTGGTGCCACATGCAGAGGTGTTCTGACCCAGTTGGAACTCTATGCCATTTCAAAACTTTTGACTTCAAGTTTACTTTTGAAAATTCTCTCAATTTCAAGCTTTAAAATTGTTTTTGAAAATTTAAGTGGGGCCCACTCAAGGTGGTGCCACATTTGTAAAAGTCAGGATTAGACTAGGATTAGTCAATGTTCTACCTAGGTTAGATGTCTAGGTGAGTCAAAATTTAATTTTAAAACCCCTATCTTCACTCTAGTTTCTAACTTTGATTTTAAAGTTTTAAAAAATTAGGTTTTTGAAAAACCCAAATAGCGCCACATTTGGGATTTTTAGGTCAATTAGAGGTCTAATTAGGAGTCTTAGGTTAGTTAGCGGCTTAATTAGGAAGGTCAAGAGTGAAATTTATTTAGGAAAAATCTCCCCCCACTAATTGTTTAAGATATGTTTTTAAAAGGGACAAAATTGGAATTAATTAGCCTTTTTTTAACCTAATTTTTTTCTATTTAAAGAGGCTAGAGGGGAGATCGACCCCTAAGGCTTTCTCAGCAGTTTCTTGGACCTTCTCTCTCCTCCCAACTGCTCCCTCCATTGCAGCACCATCCAAGGTAGGATTCCTTAGTATTTTTTGATAGTTTTTATTATTTTTTTATGATTTTTCAATAGATTTCACCATGGGAGTCTCCCTTTTCATGGTTTAAAACATGAAATCACCATCAAGAACCTCAAGTTCAATCCAAGAAGATGATCTAAACCTATTTCATGCTGTTTTCCAGGATTCTAATCCATTAGAATCGATGAAAGGTATGTTTTCTACGTTCTTAACCAAAGAAACGTGAGATTTACCTGTTAAATGGTTTAAATCCATGATTTCAAAGGTGAAAGCAATTCCAGCCATGGATTCCCTGTGTTTTATTTATTTCTTTACCTATTAATGTTTATTACATGTATTCCAGCATAGAAATTAATTTAGTTTTACTGTTTAAGTATTTTCTTTATTGCTTTCATTGATTCAAGCATGTTTTATTGAATTTTATTAAATTTTTGTGTGTTTTAAGCTTAGATCAACAAAGAGCATGTTAGTTCGTATTGAAATACTCACTGTAAATTTCTGATTTTTTAATATGTGATACACGGATATGTCAATGAGCTACTGTAAAAAAATCAAATGTTTTGGGATTTGGAAACTCTGCTAAAAAAATAAAAGATTAAACCGTGATTTTCAATCGTTTAAAATCATTGTTGAAATTCATAGGTAACTTGCAGTTGTGGTATTTTTCTCATCCGATATCCGATTTGAGATCCGTAAAGTGCAGTGGATTTATGTTGATATGAACTATTTACTGTAAAATGGTGATAATTTTTTGTTTCTGTTTAATATTTTTACTCTGTCAGAGAATTAGATTTAAAATTTAAAACTCGTTAGGGTTTACCAAAACCCTAATCTGACTTGTGATGATCATAGATCTCAAACCGTAGATCTGTTTCATAATATGTAAAAAAAGAATTTCATTATTTTTTGTCTACTGTTCACTGCTAAAATTTCAAGAATTTTTTATGAGGTCGGATATTTTTTTCTGTATTTGCAATCGGAAGTACCTGTTTTAACCAATGTTAGATTCATTAAATTTTAGTCTGGATTGCCGGAAAGGTTTCTCCCTCATCAAAGATGCTTTTTCCAAACTGTAAAAAAGTAAATATTTGTTTTTCCGTTTAGTTTACCTCTGTAAAATTTCAGAAATTTTCATGGTGATTTGACCCCTGATTAGGGTCTAACATTGAAACTGGTCTGTGACCATGGGTAAAAATAGCTTATTTTAGGGTTTTAATGCAATTTTTGAGTTGGAATAATTATAAAAATATATTTTTACAATTCCAATCTGATTTTAGGGTGATAATAAGTGCATGTGTCAATTTTTATCAAATTTGAAATTCATTTGATGCTTGAATGGATCAAATGGCAAAACAGGTGCCTATAGGATCCAGAAACACTGCAAAAATTGTGATTTTCATGATATTTTATGATTTTCGTACACAAGTTCATGTTTTTAGGGTTTGTTCATGTTTAGAATCATATTAGGATGTTTCATGATTAATTTTATGTTTATTTGACTTCATTTAAACACTAAACACAAAGTTTTTACCAAAATTTATTTCAGAAAACCCTGATTTCAAGGCCATAGTCTTGCTATCAGGGGTAATTTGGTCATTTGACCTAAATTTAGAAATTCTAAACCTTATTTTTTATGTTTTTAATCATGTCATATCATATTTGGTTTAATTTATCCTCATTTGAATTTCAAAAGTTGTATTTTACAAAATATCTTTCTGAAAACCCTGATTTCAAGGCCATAGTCTTGCTATCTGGGGTATTTTGGTCATTTTGATCCCAATTTCGAATTTTCAAATCTCATCTTTATTATTTATTTAGTTTTATTTCATATTTCATGGAAAGAGGCTTATATTTAGCAAAATCCAGCAATTTTCAGATATTGCTGGATAAACCTAGAAAGGCCAACATATCTTCACTAATCTATTTTTCTAGTTTTGCAGGGACATTGAAGACTTTACTTTCCTTTAATTTTCTGTATTTAAATTTAATTAGTGATGTAAATTGTAATTAAATTTGGAATAAGAATTTCAATTCCTACATAGAATAGGATGCATTGCATATAGTTTTAAATTTTGATATATAATTGTCATGTATGCCAATTCATGCACATTTTATAAATCCACTATGGTCTACACGAATGACACGTGCACAAGCTCTTATGGAGTTGACAAACTCGGTGGAATTTGTATTTATGGCCATAGTCAGAATATTAATGAGACCCAGATTTGTGATCTTCGTATTAGCTACATTCAGCCTACACTCTTAGGCTAACTTCAAAATGCATTGCATTTCTCAAAAATACAAAAGGATTTTCTCAATTCTTCAAAATCAAGTCTTTCAAATTCATATTCATTCATTTCATTCATTTGCAAATTCCAATTCCAGTCCAGAGAAATAGATTTTCTCAAAATTTTCTAAGTCTTACTCAGAAATCGCTTTTCTCAAAAACATTGAGTTTTCAAAGGATATTTCAACTATTTCTCAAGTTCAAAATTCGATTTTCCAAGTTATATACTCAATTTCAAAGATTGAATTCAGAGAAATCAAGTTTTTCCAAAGTTATTTCAATTTTTTCAGAAATCGATTTTCCTAAAAACACTTGAATTCTTCATAAATCGATTTTTATTTTCCTCAGAAATATTCTTTCACCATGATTCACAATTTTCCAATGACATCTTTTCCAAGAACTTTCCAAGTATTTCAAATCTCAGAAGCAAACATCATGTTTCCAAATCTACATTTTTCAGAAAATTCATAGCACATGCCTGATTCTTTGTGCATTTAAGAAATAGAACACGATTTAGACAAGTTGAGCAAAGCTAAGCACACTTTTGATCCTTGGTTCAATTACCCCTAATAAAGGCGCCAGGAACGGTTGAACCTCATACCGACAGGCGAGTCCCATTCTTTGGAATTATCCAGCATTTTAAAACGAAGGCGAGTTATTTTCAAAATCTTTTTCAAAGGTCAGTTTGAATTGCAAAAGTAAAAATTTTGCGATGATAACAGGTTTGGCGACCGTGATGGGACCTATCTTCGCTTGATCAATTATGTGCTTAACTTAGTTCAAAATGTCAAAATCGTGTTCAAGGGAATGTCAGCTTTTATTTCATGATATCATGTGAACCTAGAAGCCTAGACTTGAACCCAGCTGACATGGATTGCATGTAGACTAGGCATGGGTTGGTAGGACTATATTGAGGAGAATTATTCATGCTCACATAGACTTAGGTCTAATACAACACTCCTCAATCTAGGAATTGTATGAAAACAATGTTTGCTTCTTCAAATATTTCAAATTCTATTTCTTCAGGACTTAGAGCCATCTGTTTGATTGCATGTGATCATGTTTTCAAAAACCACCCCACCTACTTTTACCCGGTCTTCACGTTGCTGGGCTCTCTTCCAAAACCATAGTTCGGGACAAAGCCTCACAACTGGGCCACTTATTTGGGCTAACGCCCCCCTACCACGTACCAAGGGCCATAGTCTAACGTATATCGGCAGGCGCTCAAGGATGTTGGAAAACTTGAACCTAGAACTGGAGAAATTGATTTTATGCCACATACGTCGAGCCTTGGCTTGAGTATATCAGCATAGCATGATTGGACACAGATGATCTGAACCTTAGAGTTGGGATTAAGGTCCTACAACTATTTCAAAACTTATTTGTGCAGGATGTGATTGAATATGTTGTAGTCATTTCCTTTTATTTTTCATATTTGCACAAGTTTTCTGAAATACTGGCCGATTTTCAAAAATCTCTAATTTTTCCATATACTGTCTAAAATTCCTGTTTTATTCAAACCCTAGACAATTTTTCAAATTCTCCTTTATTTTCCTCAAAACTTCAGGTGATTTTTCATCTTTTCGTTCTTCTGGATCTCAAATTTCCTGCTTCATTTTTATCCTGCCTGCATTCTTTTTAAAATTCCTGTATTTTCCCAAGTCTTATTCCAATTCTCCATGTTTTCCAGTCTAATGGCATCTAGTCAACTCAATTCAATCTTCCCTGAGGGTCACATCTCCTACGAGGTGCGACAAGGTCTTCCTAAACATCGAGTCCTCAGCACCGGATCCTTTTTTCCCTGGTGGTATTATTCATGGCTCAAGAACTTTTCTCGTATGTTTCCGGACCATTTGGACGATTGTGGATTGGAACTGGCATCCACAGTGGGAAAGCAAACAGTTAACGGCAATTTGATTCACGCATCGGCAGAATGGTAGAATCCAAGCACTAGTACCTTCTGGTTCCCATGGGGGGAAATAACTTTGTTGATGGACGAATTCTGAGAGATTATGGGATTACCTTAACCAGTTGGTCAGCTTGGAGATCCATTGGAGAAACAACTTTTGATCAATGTCAAGGGTCTGGATCCTCGAGACGCTTTAGCTCGCATGACAGGACGCAAGTCTTAGCCATTGATCGAGGAGAATGGAAATGAATATGTAGACCTGCTCGAAATCTACAGACAGTATGGGGCATTTGTGGAAGTCAGTTCCTTATCTCGAACAGCTCGAGAGAGAATCCAACATGCGATGGTCTTATGTACTGTGGGATTAGCTCTCTTTCCAGATGGACGAAATTACATGGATATTAGGATAGTTCAACTTCTGCGAAGGTAGGGAAGTCGACAGATTAGCCGCCTCTCTATAGCCATGGCCGCACTTGCTTTTCTGTATCGAGGGTTAACCCGTTTCGCACTCGAAGAATCAACTCTAGTCGAAGGATGTACCTATGCTTTGCAGTCTTGGTTCCTCCGGCATGTGCCAGCCAGAGCTAGTTCATTCAGATACAATGGTGAAAAGCTTCTGCCAGTTGCGCGATACCGGTTTTCAATCGACAACCTTTAAGAGGAAGAAGTCATATGGGACTACTTTGATCATCAAGAATCACCTCCCAAATATACTTATGCATACGGCAAGCAGTTCAGGCTACTTGGCCCATTCTTCTGTGCATACTACCATCCAGAGCGCTATGTCAGACAGTTCTCTCAGAGAAAGAAGCGCGTAGAAATTCATCTATTATCAGGGATCTTGCCAGAGTTTGATCTCACATCAGATCAGTGGTCCGGAACATACCATTCTGCCAGACATGGCTGAGATTCTTTTGTTACCCTCACTATTTTTCTTGGTCCTCGAGTATCCTCTGATTATCAAGAATGGTGGAAAATTGTTTGTCCCCCTCCCTTTTGTCAAGTGTATTATTAATAAAATCATGTCTTTTTCCTTCAATAAAATTCCCTTAATTTTCATCCTATCTTGGTTTGACGACCTCGCCTAGGTAACAAGGCGCATTTTTAGTTGTTTATTTTGCAATGAATAGCAGCGCAATTGTCGTGATCCCAGCAACGACTCAGTCTCTAGTAATAGGATATCCTTCAAATTGTCTACCAGATATTCAACAAATACTTCCTATTCAAAACCATTTTCAGCAGCTAATCCTCAGTTTTCCCTGCAGAGAGCACCCACACTCTTACATGGTTCAGACGAGATCTGGAAAGAAAACCGTGTCAGTCTAGATTACCAGTTCCCTGTCAGTTTCAGTACAAGAAATAGCTTCTTCACAATCTGCCGGAAATGGAAAGCAGCAAGCTAATGATGTCATCGACCCACAAATGTATTCATTGTTCCAGAGAATGCTGAGTAAGTTAATGACTAAAGAAACAGGAGCTAGCTCAGGAAGAGCCCATAATAAGAAAAAGGTCAAAGGCCGAACAGTGAAAAAGAATATGAAGATCACTAGGAAGCAGAATCGTCACGAAGAAATATCTGATGAGGCAGAATCAGCAGAAGATACTGATGAGGAATATGAAACTCACCAAACAGTTAGAAAGTCTACTCAAAGGCAGGGTCAGCTTATAAATTTGGGAATCAATCTGTCAATAACCCTACTCAGCCATAACTCCGAGATGTGATGAAGATGGTCAAGGATCTGCAGGCCCGTGACAAGGGCAAAAGAGTCTTCACAAGTGAAGATTTTTATGACGGACTGGATGGGGATGATGATCTTGACAATCTCCCCAAGAAATTTATCAAATTCCATGGTTCGGGTGACCCAATGGCACACCTCACCCTTTTCTTTGCAGAATGTTCTAAGTTCAGGAGGAATAATCGAGCCTTATTTCTTTGTTTCCCTCGCAGTCTGGAGGGTATTGCAGCAAAATGGTATTCAGAGCATATTAATCCTATAGAGCTGAAAGAGTTTGACAAAGTGGTCAATTTGTTTATTGAACGCTTTTTATTCAATGCTGAGGCCCTCCCGACTCTCAGTCATCTCTGCAGTCTAAAGCAGAAGGAAAATGAGAAAGCCAGGGATTTTATTCATAGGTGGAGATCCGCTTGTAACAAGATGCGTGATCTGATATCAGAGGGACATGCACTATCTTTGATCTTGAGTAACTTCTCGCAACCCCTAAGGGGACTGATTTCCACCTCTCCATCCAAGACCTTTATAGAATTGATAGAACAAGCTGAATGACTCGAGTTGAGTATGAAAAATGGATCTTACGAGGGTTTCATCTTCACCAAGAATAGCAGTCAATAAGAATCGAAAAAGAAAATCAATTTCACCTTCTCTTCCAACGCTGACCACAGTGACTGCAAAAATAGCAAGAGCAACCATACAGACCAAAAAAAAAAGTCTTCAAGGCAAAATAAAAAGTTGGATCAACAGAAAGAAAAAATAAAGCGAGATGGTTGGGGTAGCGATCGCCAGTTTACTCCTCTTAAGCAACCTCTCGATGAAATCCTTGAATATATGTTGACCAAGGAATTGGTAAAGCTTCCAAGAGCTACAGATCCTCCCACAATCATGGGAAGATTCATGGTCCAGTTTTGCAAATTCAATCGGGCAATAGGGCATGATACTGACCATTGCTTCGTCTTCAAGAACATCGTTCAAGACTGCATTGACAAGAATCTCCTTGTTGAAGATGAAAAGAAGGACCAACCATCCTGATTAAGCTTTTTCCTCAATCACTCAAGAAACTGACAATGCTAGCATTTCTTATTTTGCATTTTGCTTTCATTACTTTGAGGGGATAATGAAATCCCATTTACCTTTCCATGATTTGTCATTTTCCCTTCACTACATCAATAAAATTATCAATTTTCCTCATAAGCTTGATGCCATCTCTTGTTCTCCTTCTCCACAAAATATTCTTTCATGTGGAATGACCGTTTTCAGAGTCCCTCGTGAATCGATCAAAAGTCGATTACTTTGTTACCTTCAAGGCTCGTTCTTCGAATGACAATTATCTTTCTTCTATCCAAAACTTGCTTCCCCTGTTACACTGGGGCATTACTTTGAAAATTGTCTTTAAAACATCCTGTATGCAGGCAAGATCAAACAAATCTCTCATTTTGCATGCATATGCATCCATTTGCATTCATTTGCATGTATCTGCATTCATTTGCATTCAGTTTACATCAGTCTAACTACCCATTCAGGATAAGGGATAAATCCTGAGACCCCAACAGTTGTCCAAGTCATCGTGAGAATGAAGACTGAAAATCTCTCATCAGAATCAGTTGGGTAAGATTTTCAAAATCCAGTGTTTGTGCTGGTAAATTTTCAAAAATCAGTGTTCGTGCTGGTAAAATTTTGAAATCCAGTGTTTGTGCTGGTAATTCTGTAAAATCCATTGTTTGTACTGGTAATTCTTTCAAAAACAGTATTCGTACTGATCCATTTTCAAAATCCAGTACTTGTACTGATTCATTTCCAAAATTCGGTATTCACACTGGTACATCTTTCAAAATCCAATTGTTATTGGTCGAACTTTCAAAATCCATTTTTTATTGGTCAAACTTTCTAAATCCGGTTTTACTGGTTAATGTTTTCAAACCAAATCCATGTTGGTCTAGTCTGCTCGCGGGATTCGAGTTCTGACTCGAATTTTCTTTCCTCCTGGATTCGAGTCCCAACTCGAATTTTTCTCCCTTCTGAATCGGTCTAGAAGATTTGAGTTCCGATTCGAATCTTCTTCCAAATCCAATTCAGAATTGGTCTAGAAAATTCAAGTTCCGACTCGAATTTTTTTTCAAATCCAATTCATCTAGTTTTCTTTCCTTCAAATGTCTTGAATTGGTCTAGAAGATTCGAGTTCCGATTCGAATCTTCTTCCAAATCCAATTCAGAATTGGTCTAGAAAATTTGAGTCCCGACTCAAATTTTCTTCCAAATCCAATTTGTCCAATTTTCTTTCCTCCAGATTCTAGAATTGGTCTAGAAGATCCGAGTTCCGACTTGAATCTTCTTCCAAATCCAATTTACCTAGTTTAAAAGTTTGAACTTCTACTCAAACTATCCTGCAAATTGGTTTAGAAAATTCAAGTTCCGACTTGAATTTCCTTTCCTTCTAATTGATCTAGTTTTCCTTCAGGATTCGAGTTCCGACTCCAATTTTTTTTCCTTCCAAATTGATCTAGTTTTCCATTAAGATTCGAGTTCCGACTCAAATTTCTTTTCCTTAAAAACAAATTGGTCTAAGTTTTTCCTTTAGGGTTCGAGTTCCGACTCGAATTTCCTTTCCTTCTGAACTTTTCAAGTTTTCCCTTTAGGATTCAGGTTCCGACTAGAATTTATTTTCCTTAAATCCAAATTGGATAAATTTTTCCTTAAGGGTTTGAGTTCCGACTCGAATTTCCTTTCCTTTAAATCCAAATGGGTCTAGTTTTTTCCTTCAAAGATTTGAGTTTCGACTCAAAATTTTCTTTCCTTCAAAACCAAACTTTCTAGTTCTCCTTTGAAGACTCGAGAGACGACTCGAACTTTCCAGTTTTCCTTACAGGATCTGAGTTTCGACTCGGTCGTTCTTTCAAAACCAACTTCTGAGTTGGACTTACCTTCAAAATCCAGCATTGTGCTAAGACTTACTTTTAGAATTCCAATTTCGTATTGGATTTACCTTTAGAGTTTAGGTTCGTGTTGGACCTTCATCCAGAATCCCACTGATGTATCAACTCGGATATCAAGCAATTTCTTTCACCAAAGATTCCAAGAATATTTTGTCAATTTGTCATTAAATATTTGTTGATTTCAAAACCTTTATTGCATAAAAGAATTACCTCAAAATTACCTTCAGTATTACTTCCAAAAGGACAAAGCTTTTGCGAAGATGAATTCAAAATTCAAAATCTTTCTATTGACCAACCAAAAGGATGAAGAATAAATCCGCGATATGGCCAACAAAGAAAATCCAATGTTGTTGCAAAGCCATAAGTGATTGATATTGATCGCAGTCAATGGCACACTTTTAAAGATCATTCTTAGAAAATAAAGCAGTCGAAATATCCTGGGTGATACAGAAAAATCCATTCAATCTCTATATTTCCTCAATCACCTAAGCTGCAATTAAATATCTGCAAAAGGGATCTCTCAATTGTCGTCAAGATGAAGGCGAATTAGGCGAGTCGACCCCTGGGGCCAAAGAAGATTTGAATCATCTCCAAGATGACGGAGTTTGTGACGGATCCTTCTAGGGAAAGTCCAAAGCACTGTCGAGATGAAGGCAGATGCGATGAGCCTCCCGACAAACCCTAAAAGATATTTAATTTCTGCTATCATCAAGAGATTTCCAACAAAAGAGCCAATAATCGTTAATATAATCCCTGAGAGAAAAGAGGGATCGGAACATCTCTGAGATGAAGGAGTTTGTGACGTACCCTTCCAAAAAAAAAGAGAAAGAGAGAAAAGTCAGGACATCTCCAGAATGAAGGATGATGTAATCCCCGAATACCCAAGAAAGCTGCAATTCTGTCAAAAAGAGAGTGTAGAAAGATCATCATGAGAAAAGAATCCCAGGATATGAGACTGCCGAATCTATTAAGAATCTTCTTTAATTTTGTGAAATTCTTTTATCAATATTCTTTCACCAATAGCTCTCGCAATATCAAAAATACTTTCTTTTCCGTCCCTATCAAGAAAATTGATAGCTTCCTTGAAAGAAAGCCAATTGTAAGCAATTTGAATTTGAATTTTGATCTACGGAGTTAGCCCAATTGGAGGTAATACTTTGGGTAGAAAAGAGAAAATATTTTCGTATCGATATACATCATTGTTTAGTATTTTGAATCAACAAACAATTTTTAACATTTTGGCAATATTTTCTTACTATCTTGACATGAAGTGAAGAGCTCAATGCCCATCTTGACACATTCTGGCATCACCTTTTGCCTCCTTGAGAGAGTAACCTTTATCATCTTTCGGGTTATTGAAAGATTAGCCTTCTCTCCAAAAGGATAGCCTTTGTCGTCTTTCGCGTTGTTGAAAGATTAGCCTTTTCTCCAAAAGGATAACCTTATTCATCTTTCGCATTGTCGAAAGAATCGCCTTGTTCCTTTGGATCACCTTATTCATCTTTCGCGTTTTCGAAAGAATCGCCTTGTTCCTATGGATCACCTTATTCATCTTTCGCGTTGCCAAAAGAATCGCCTTGTTCCTTTGGATCACCTTATTCATCTTTTGCGTTGTCGAAAGAATCGCCTTGTTCCTATGGATCACCTTATTCATCTTTCGCATTGTCGAAAGAATCACCTTGTTCCTATGGATCACCTTATTCATCTTTCGCGTTGTCGAAAGAATCACCTTGTTCCTTTGGATCATCTTATTCATCTTTCGTGTTGTCGAAAAAATCACCCTGTTCCTTTGGATCGCCTTATTCATCTTTCGCATTGACGAAAGAATCGCCTTATTCCTTTGGATCGCCTTATTCATCTTCCGCATTGTTAAAAGATTAGCCTTTTCTCCGAAAGGATAGCCTTATTTATCTTTCGCATTGTCAAAAGAATTGCCTTCCATCACCTTATTCATCTTTCGCGTTGTTGAAAGAATCACCCTGCTCTTTTGGATCACCTTATTCATCTTTCGCGCTGTCGAAAGAGTTGCCTTATTCCTCTTCAAGAAAGTCGTCTTATTTGTCATCCAACTTACCATTTCTATTCCCGATCAGGTCAAAGGGTTAAACCTGAGCCTTATTCTGATGAGGTATTTCATTTCCCGCCCCATCCAGGTTAAGGGCTAAGACTGAGCCTCATTTCGATGAGGTGAATCTTCTTCTTTGTTCTCCATTCCGTATTTACCATCATCATCTGAATAAATTCCTTCACACCCAGTTAGATTTTCCTAACTGGGGCATTTTTTTTATTATATATATAGTCCAAATTTGGTGTGTTTTCTTTACCACTAAGCTCGACTTACAACCGGCTTAGTAGCAAAGAGGGGCATCTGTAAACACCCCAAATTTTCACCCTCATCCAGTGTTTATATATTTCATGTGTCATTGCATATCATTGCATGCATTCGGCATACCATTTCATTGCATTGCATAGTATTGCATGTCATTGTATCTCATTTTCGAGATCCAACACTCCTGTTTTCAAAATATTTAATCCAGCTTTAGGTTTTAAAACTTTTCTTTCAAAATCAATTTTAAAACCTGGGTTTTTAATCAACATTATGTCATTTGCCAACCCCCAGGACCTTATATTTTGAAGTGTTTTCTCAAAAAAACAATCTGAATTTGTTTTAAACTCACTTTTCAATCGATTTCAATTCTCAGATGAGACCATTTAGATGGTGTCGCTTATGGATTCCTTTATTTATAAAAAATCTAAAAAATCTTAGAGTCCTAGTTTGATCAGGACTCTTTTTTTTCAGAGTCCTAGTCGGATCAAAACTCTACTTTTTACTACCTTTGCTACATGTTTTGGAGAAAACCTTTCAAAATCTACCATTTTGGCCAAAATCCCAGAGTCCTAGTTGGATTAGGACTCTTCTTCAAGAATCCCAGTCGGATTAGGACTCTTCTTCAGAGCTCCAGTCAGACTAGGACTTTGTCTTTTGTCACTATTTTTACCTGTTTTTAACCAAATCTTTCAAAATGAGTCAAAAACTTAGAGTTTTAGTCAAAACAGGACTCTGTTCAGAGAGTCCTAGTTGAATCGAGACTCTGATCCTGATTTCAATTTTGAGAGAATCGTTCAAAAATCATTCCATCTACCAAAACTATTATACTTTTATCAAAGAATTTCAAAGTTTATTTTCTCACTTCATTTTAAACTTTTCAAAAGCTTTGCTTAAAATTCATTATTTGCTTACCAGAAAAACCAAAATTCTTAGAGTTCTGATTGAATCAAGACTCTGAACCAAAACTTTAATTTTATACTGTTTTCACTTGCTTTTCAAAATCCTCTTATTTGTTTACTTAGAAAATCCAAAAATTGGAGAGTCCTAGTTCAATTAAGACTCTGTCTCCAGAGTCTCAGTTGAATCAGAACTCTGTTTTATTTCAATATTTGTTATTGCTTTCACTATTTTCACAAGTTCTTTCAACTATTTTTCAGAAAATACCAAAAAAATCTAGAGTTTCAATCCGATCAAGACTCTGTCCCAGAGTCCTAATCCAGTCAGAAGTCTGTTCTAGAGTTTGCTTTTACTTCTATTTTCATTTATTTTTATTTGTTTTTTCAAAAATTAGGTCATTTTGTAGAGTCCAGTTAATTCAGGACTCTATTTCAGAGTTCCGATTGAGTTAGGAGTCTAACCCTGACTGTATTTTCTGACTTGTTTCACCATTTTCGATAAATTCTTTTCAAAAACTCCTTCATTTGGCTTTTAAAAACCAAAATCACAGAGTCCTAAAAATCCAGGACTCTAACCCGGAGTTCCAGTTCGCTTGAGACTCTACTTTCAAAACTTTGAATTTCAACTATTGATTTTAACCCCTTTTCAAAGCCATTTTCAGTATTTATTTCAAAATTTTAAAACTCTAATGTGGGGTCCACTCAGTTGGTGCCACATTCAGAGGAGTTCTGACCTAGTTGGAACTCTATGCCATTTCAAAACTTTTGATTTCAAGTTTACTTTTGAAAATCTTTTGAAAATTCTCTCAATTTCAAGCTTTAAAATCGTTTTTGAAAATTCAAGTGGGGCCCACTCAAGGTGGCGCCACATTTGTAAAAGTCAGGGTTAGACTAGGATTAGTCAATGTCCTACCTAGGTTAGATGTCTAGGTGAGTCAAAATTTAATTTTAAAACCCCTATCTTCACTCTAGTTTCTAACTTTGATTTTAAAGTTTTAAAAAATTAGGTTTTTGAAAAACCCAAATGGTGCCACATTTTGGATTTTTAGGTTAATTAGAAGTCTAATTAGGAGTCTTAGGTTAGTTAGGGGATTAATTATGAAGGACAAGAGTCAAATTTAATTAGGAAAAATCGCCCCCCACTAATTGTTTAAGATATGTTTTTAAAAGGGACAAAATTGGAATTAATTAGCCTTTTTTTAACCTTTTTTTTTTCTATTTAAAGAGGCTAGAGGAGAGGTCGACCCCTAAGGCTTTCTCAGCAGTTTCTTGTGAAAGTGCAGTAGGATCGAGGAAAGGAGCACTAGAGGGGGGGGGGGGTGAATAGTGCTTTTAAAAAATTGTCTTATTAACGGATTTTGCAATTTGAAAATCAAATATATAAAGAACACATAATTTATCCTGGTTCGGTCTTTCCAGACCTACATCCAGTCCCCAAGCAAAACCTGTTTGAGATTTTCACTATCAACCTTGTGTAACTACAAGATCATACAGACCAAATCTGGTCCCACTTTCAGTAACACACCTAGTGAAAGCAAACAACTCCTTTAAACCAAGGAGTCCTTTATTTTACAGAAAAATGAAATAAGTAACAACTTATAATACAACCTATGAGCCCTTCTTTTGAATGCAATTGACATGCAATTGACTTTTGAGGTTGTTGAAATACTCTACTCACGAATTCACTATCTCTCAAAGGAATTTGAGTGAAAAGCTGAAGTGAAAAATATCACGTGAGTGAGAAAATGAATATGAGTGAAAAGCAAAGAGTAAATTATTCAAATTGATTGAATTGAAGTTATTTTGAGTGTAAAATGCACTCATATTTATAGTTGAAAGTTTCCATACGTTGAGGGTATGAAATGGTGTCAAAACAGTCCATTTTGAATGATCAAAATGTTTAAAAAATGAAAAGACATGCCTTTTTGAAGTTTCACGAAAAACGACAAAATTAGTCGACTGAAACAGTAGTTAGTCGACTAATAGTTAGTTATTAGTAGACTGACAGTTATCGTCGGTCGATTGATCTGTTTATCAAGCCGTTTGAAAATCTGAACTTTTGAAACTTAGTTGACTAGAGATAAAATTAGTCGACTGATAATATTATCAGTAGACTGAAAAACCTTTCAGTCGACTGCTGCTAAAATCTTCTGAAAAACATACATTCTGTCAGGTCGACTGATAAAAGCATTAGTCGACTGCTGCTAAATTTCCAGAAAACACATGTTTTGTTCAGTCGACTGATAAAGTCTTCGGTCGACTAATTTGACAAAAATGACTTTTCAGAAAATATGGTGCGAAAGGATTAGTCGACTGGTGAGTCTATTGGTCGACTAATAAACACGAAAATTTAAGAAAAGGGTTTTCTAAAAAGATTTTCATGAGGGGTTCTTTTAGAAAAGTTTTTCTAAAGACTTTTTAGTTGAAATGCAATCGAAATATGCACTCTAAGTGGCTCTTATAAGAATCTAAGACTTTTAATGAATTTAACATTTGCATACTAGTCTTCAAAGATTCTTCATCGAATTCTTCAATGTCTTTATTGCCTTAGCTGAAATGCAGTTGATTTACTTGTTAATCATCAAAACCTTGTACTTGAAGTATCATGTACGGCTTCATTGTCGTAACAATCTCCCCCTTTTTGATGATGACAAACTTAATTAAAGATGAAACATTTAGATGCATAGATGGAGATTTTACTCCCCCTATTAATATGCTGCAAAACATTAAAAGTTAGTCCATTCAAAGCACATATATCACATATTGATTGGTTTGCATTTTCATCATTACTTCATGCATTTTTAAATCTTTTTCATAAATAAAATTTTCAGTGTTTTCACATGATGTAATTTCCATGTCATAATGCAATATGCAATTTCTATCTTTTTCTCTTAATTTCGCATTTCTCATGCAAAATATTATCTTTTTCTATCTTTTTTTTCCCCTTTGTCATAATAAAAAAGAGTAAGGGCAGAAATAGCATAAGCAAAATGTAAATACATGTTTAAAATATTACAACCCATAAAGTATCAAAGTTTAGTAAAGACAGATCATAAAGATCAGAAAAGTGAGTTGAGCAAGTCCTTGATTGCAGTAACATCTTTCTGAATCGAAGATAGTTGTTGAGTCACATCTTGACGAAAAGTGCGTTGATGCAGCTCCAAAGCTTACAGTCGCTGCAAAACTTCATCATTGTCTTGACTTGTAGAAATTTTTTTTTGTTTTGCTTGAGATAAAGGTGTCGCAGAAGATGGTGAGGGTTCAGAAATTGATGGTTCAGTAGGTTCAGATGGTTCAGTTTGATCAACATTTAAAGGAGGCAGATATTTAATTTTCATTCTTTTAAAAATAGTTTGATCAAAGAACTCCTTTTGCTCAATATATTTTTCATTTGTTAAAAGAACTTTGAAATGTCTGAAAATACGAGTTAGAAGACAACCATAAGGAAGAAATGGTTTTTGTTTCCATAAATTTGTAAAATACACATTGGCCCAATTTACAGAAATATTTTCAAATAAAACATAAAGATCCGTAGAAAGATTTGTGGAATAGTAATCAAAAGAACCAGTTTTAGGTAGAACATCCGTAGAAAGATTTGTGGATTCGTCCAGCAATGTGTGCACGAGTTTGAAGATTAGTATTTTTGAAAGGAGGGCAGTGAGGTGCACCTGGAAGAAGAATTTGTTCAAAAATTCTCTCATCATTCAGTTCAATAGTATTGAAAAGAGTGTCTGAAGATGGAATTTCTAGGATTTCTCCAAGTAGTTTAGAATCAAAATCGATTTCAACATCACAAACAAGAGAGGAAAGAACTCCAGTTTTATGATCAAAATGTAAATTCGTATAAAACAAGTGAATCAGAAAAGGATAGTGAAGGGTGTCTGCACAGGCATCAAAAAGATGTGAAATTCCTGGAAATAATTCTCTTATTTTGTAACGAAAAAACAGGTGAAACAATACATTTCGGCCTGGTAAAATAGGTAGTGCAGAAATCTATCCAAAAGTATCATATAAAAGAGGATTTCAGAGTAATCTGAGAGAGAATCCATGTCTTGAAGAAGGTGTAGGAGGAGGAGAACCTAAACCTTTTGCAGATGCAGTCTTCGAACGAGGCATGGTTAAAAACAGATTTACCAAAAAGAATATCGTCTTCCAAACGACGTCCGGCAGAAGGAAGATGTTGTCCGGTGTTGTGAAGGAGAACCAATACAACAAAAACAATGAATAGACGAGGAGGAGTCCGCGGTGGATGACGGTAGATGCGAGGAGGCTGCCACAAAGGGGATTCCGGTGAGAACTGAAGATGCACTGTAACAGCAAGAGGATTCCGACGAGGATAGGTTCGAACGACACTCCGAGGGTTTTTCAGAAGAGAGAGAGGAAAGAGAGAGAGAGAGGGTTTCGTTCCTTTTTTAAAAAAAAGGGAAAAGGTACAAAAATGAAACGATGCAAAAAAAAATGAGTGTTAAAAAAATCCAAGGGGTATCGGGTCCCTTTAGTTAAAAATTTTAAAAAATTTTAGTCGACTAAAATTTTATTGGTCGACTAAGAATGTGCGACTCATTCTAAAAATTTTAAGGCATCAGTCGACTAAAATTTTATTGGTCGACTAATATAGTGCAATTTTGAGATTTTGTTAAAAAATCAACATTTTTTTAAATCCAAAAATGAGCAAATGCTTATTTCTCTCCTAATTCTCATAAAATCTTTATTTTTAAGTGGTTTAGTGAAGATATCAGCATGTTGCTCTTTAGTGAAAATAAAATTTAATGAAATATCTCTTTTTAACATATGATCTCTTAAGAAATGATGTCTAACTTCAATATGTTTAGTTTTTGAGTGCTGAACAGGATTTTTCAAAAGATTTATAGCACTAGTGTTATCACAATAAATAGTTGTTGTGGAGTAATTCAAACCAAAATCTTTTAAGGTCGGTTTCATTCATAGTACTTGTGAACACGCTAAACTAGCCGCTATATATTCTGCTTCAGTTGTTGAGAGTGACACTGAATTTTGCTTTTTACTAAACCAAGATTTACTTCCTGCAAAATCTGCATCATTATATGAAACTAAATCAAAGGAAGATGATTTTGGGTAAAACAAACCGAAATCTGAAGTATCTTTCAAATAACGAAGAATTTGTTTTACTGCAGTTAAATGAGATTCCTTTGGATTAGCTTGAAATCTTGCACACATACAAACACTAAACATTATATCAGGTCGACTAGCAGTTAAGTATAATAGAGATCCGATCATACCTCTATAGAGCTTAGTATCTACACTTTTACCATTTTCATCTTTATCAAGAGAAGTAGTTATACTCATAGGATTCCTTCTTGATTTCGATGAGTCCATCCCAAATCTCTTGAGAAGTTCTTTTGTATACTTAGCCTGATTGATGAAGATTCCTTCTTCAGTTTGCTTTATTTGAAGTCCAAGGAAGTAGTTTAATTCACCCATCAAGCTCATTTCAAACTCTTTCTGCATAGCTTTAGCAAATTCTTTATAAAGAGAATCATTAGTAGAACCAAATATTATGTCATCAACATAAATTTGCACAATAAGAATATTTGAATTAAGATTTTTAATAAATAAAGTGGAGTCTACCTGACCAATGGAAAAAACAGATTGTTCTAGAAAATTTTATAGTCTTTCATACCATGCTCTTGGTGCTTGTTTAAGTCCATACAAAGTTCTTTTTAATTTGTAGACTTTTTCTGGATATTTCTCATTTTCAAAGCCTGGAGGTTGCTCTACATAAACTTTTTCATTGATGTGTTCATTTAAGAATGCACTCTTAACATCAATTTGATATAACTTGAAGTTCATGTAACTAGCAAAAGCAAGCATCATTCGAATTGACTCCAATCGAGCCACTGGTGCATAGGTTTCATCAAAATCTATGCCTTCTTCTTGATTATAGCCTTGTGCCACTAGCCTTGCTTTGTTACGAATGACTTCACCATTTTCGTCCAACTTATTTCGGAAGACCCATCTTGTTCCAATTACTGGATGATCCTTTGGTCTATCAACTAGATCCCAAACATCATTCCTAGTAAATTGGTTAAGTTCTTCAGCCATGGCCAAAAGCCAAAATTCATCATCACAAGCCTCATTGATATTTTTTGGTTCGATTTTAGATATGAAAGCAACATTTGCAATATATTTTTCTAATTGCCTTCTAGTTTGGACACCACTCTTTATTTCTCCAATAACTTGTTCATGTGGATGATTGGTAACTTCTTTCCAAATCGGTTGAAGAGGAATATTTTCTTGAGAAGTATTCTCTATAAAGGGTTCTTCTTGAGGTATTACTTCTTCTCCTTCGCTTAGTGGTATAACCTGCTCACAATTCTCATCAAATGCAACATGTAAAGATTCTTCAATGCAAGATGTTCTTTTATTGAAAATACGATAAGCTTTACTTCTAGAAGAATATCCAAGAAATATTGATTCATTTAATTTAGAATCAAACTTATCAAGATTATCTTTAGTATTTAACAAGAAACATTTACTACCAAAAATTTTGAAATATGAGATCTTTGGTATACGATCATAATACAATTCAAAACATGTTTTATGTAAGATTGGTCAAATAAGAACACGGTTTAAAACATAACATGTTGTATTTATTGCTTCAGCCCAAAAGTATTTTGGTAAATTTTTATCTTAATTCTAGCACATTCTTGCAAAGTTCTATTCTTTCTTTCAACAACTCCATTTTGTGGAGCCGCTCTAGGAAAAACAAAGTTGTGAGATATACCATGTAGATCACAAAACTTTAGAAAAGATTCATTTTCAAATTCACCACCATGATCACTACGAATTTTAATAATAGATGTAGATTTTTTATTTGTAATTCTTCTACAAAGTTTGGAAAATTCAGAAAAAACATCATTTTTGTTTTTTAGAAAAATCACCCATGTAAATCGAGAATAATCATCTACTATAACAAAAGCATACTTGCTACCATTCAAACTTTGAATTTTAGATGGTCCAAATAGATCTAAATGTAAAAGTTCAAGAGGACGTTTTGTTGAAACTATATCTTTTGCTTTAAAAGAACTCTTGATTTGTTTACCCCTTTGGCAAGCATCACATAAGTGATCTTTCTTAAATTGGCATTCTAGGTAGGCCTCTTACAAGATCATTCTTGGATAACTTGAAAATAATTTTAAAGTTAACATGTCCAAGTCTTTTGTGCCATAACCATTGAATTTCATTTGAAACAATAAGACATTTTTTCATTAAAAGTGGGTAACTCATCTAGATATAGTTCATACACATTGTTCCTTCTTTTTCCTTTAAAAATGATCTTTTTAGATTGAAAATCAGAAATTAAGCATAAATCATTTTCAAAAGAAACATGAAAACCTTTATCACATAATTGACTAATAGATAATAAATTATGCATTAAACTTTCTACTAAAAGAACATTTTCTATCAAGAGAAATTTTGGATTACCAATATTACCAATACCGATTACTTTTCCTTTGCTATTGTCACCAAAGGTGACGGTTCCTCCATCCTTACTTTGGAGGGTGGAAAATAACTCCGGCCTTCCAGTCATATGTTTGGAACAACTGCTGTCCAATATCCATTTGCTCTTTACTTTGTGTGCCTACAACAAAATTAGAAGACAGAGCATTTGACTCCTTTTTATTTTCGGGTCCATGAGAGTTAGTCTTAGGAACCCATATCCATTTGGATTTTGGTTTCCTTTGATAATAAATATTCTTTCTATAAAAAGATTTAGCATTTCTAGAATAATCATGTCTAGGATTATAAGCATTATAAGTTTCATGATTAGATGCATTTCTATTAGAACTGGAAAATTTAGTTCTATGAATAAATGGTTGAGAATATTGTCTTTGATTCTTCACCACATAGTTTGGTCTATTTTGAGTATCAAAGAAGCTATATCCCAATCCGGTTTTATTAATCGAGCATCTTTGAGAACCAAGAAGTCTTTCTAGATTCTCTTGAGCATTTGTGAATTTGGTCACTATAGAAAAAAGATCATTTGATTTTTCTTTTAGACTAGTTATTTCTTTTTGTAAGAGATTGGTTCTAACTCCAATTTCTTTTATCTCACATGCTTGGCAAGAGTTTTCCTTCTCGAGATCTTCAATCTCTTGAAGTAATGCTTTGTTTTGAGAGTCAAGAGTTGAATTTTCAGTTTTTAAGTCTTTATTTTTAGAATATAGACTCTTAAATTTAGCATATAAATCATTAAATGCTTCTAATAACTCATCATAGTCAAATTGACTTACCGAATCTTCTTGTGCTACAAAGCACATGTTGGCGACTTCTTCATTTGATTCTTTATTGGAAGAGGAGTCACTATCATCCCAACATGCTTGAAATGCCTTTTTCTTCTTGAATTGGTTTTTGGGCTTGATTTTGAGAAGAGGATAATCTTTCTTGATATGTCCAACCTTTTTGCAATTAAAACACTTGACTTCATTGGGATTGAAAGAATCCGCTTTCTTTACCTTTTTTTGAAATCTTTCCTTTTTGATGAATCTTTTGAATTGCCTTGTGATGAGGGCAATATCTTCATCTTCATCTTCTTCTGAATTTTCAGAGTCAGAAATAGCCTTAAAAGCAAGAGATTTCTTCTTGGGTTCTTCTTCTTGTCTGTCTTGAAGTTGGACTTCATATGCCATTAGGTTACCAACCAAATCTTCAAGAGTGAGAGTGTTTAAATCATTTGCCTCTTCAATAGCAGTGGTTTTTCTCTCTCATTCCGGAGTTAAACACCTTAGGATCTTTCTGACTAAATCCACTTGTGAATATTCTTTTCCAAGGGATTTCAGAGTGTTCGTTATATCGGTCATTCTTGTTACCATGTCCGATATAGATTCATTTTGCTTCATTTTAAACAATTCAAATTTATGAACTAAAGAAGCAATTTTAGATTCTTTTACCTTTGACGTACCTTCGTGAGTCACGAGAAGAGTATGCCAGATTTCATTTGTTGTAGAGCATTGAGAGATACGATTGAACTCTACCTTGTCAACTGCACAATACAATGCTTTCATCGCCTTGGCATTAAGTGAAGCAGTCTTCTTTTCTTCATCAGTCCATCGGCTGAAATCAGTTGATGGAGTTTGGTATTTATCTGAAACAACTCTCTAAATATCGAGATCCATGGATTGCAAGAATATTGTCATTCTCACTTTCCAGTATCCATAGTTTGTTCTGTCAAAGAGAGGAGGGTGAACAGAGGAGCATCATTCTTTGTGCTGAGATGTAGTTGCCATGCTAGATGATGATCAAATCAAAATAATAGCAAACCCGCTCTGATACCAAATGAAAGTGCAGTAGGATCGAGACAACAAGCACTAGAGGGGGGGTGAATAGTGCTTTTAAAAAAATGTCTGCGGAATATTAACTGATTTTGCAATTTGAAAATCAAACACACAAAGAACACAAAATTTATCTTGGTTCGGTCTTTTCCGACCTACATCCAGTCCCCAAGCAAAACCCGCTTGAGATTTCCACTATCAACCTTGTGTAACTACAAGATCATATAGACCAAATTCGGTCCCACTTTCAGTAACACACCTACTGAAAGCAAACAACTCCTTTAAACCAAGGAGTCCTTCCTTTTACAGAAAAATGAAATAAGTAACAACTTACAATACAACCTATGAGCCCTTCTTTTGAATGCAAATGACATGCAATTGGCTTTTGAGGTTGTTAAAAATACTCTACTCACGAATTCACTATCCCTCAAAGGAATTTGAGTGAAAAGCTGAAGTGAAAAATATCATGTAAGTAAGAAAATGAATATGAGTGAAAAGCAAAGAGTAAATGAACTTTTTATGTAAGTAAGAAAAGATTTTCATGTGGGGTTCTTTTAGAAAAGTTTTTCTAAAGACTTTTTAGTTGAAATGCAATCGAAATATGCACTCTAAGTAAGGCTCTTACAAGAATCTAAGACTTTTAATGAATTTAACATTTGCATACTAGTCTTCAAAGATTCTTCATCGAATTCTTCAATGTCTTTATTGCCTTAGCTGAAATGTAGTTGATTTACTTGTTCATCATCAAAACCTTGTACTTGAAGTATCATGTACGGCTTCATTGTCGTAACATCTTGGAACTTCTCTCTCCTTCCAGTTGCTCCCTCCATTGCTGCACCATCCAAGGTAGGATTCCTTAGTATTTTTTGATAGTTTTTATTATTTTTTTTATGATTTTTCAATAGATTTCACCATGGGAGTCTCCCTTTTCATGGTTTAAACCATGAAATCACCATCAAGAACCTCAAGTTTAATCCAAGAAGATGATCTAAACCTATTTCATGCTGTTTTCTAGGATTCTAATCCGTTAGAATCGATGAAAGGTATGTTTTCTACGTTCTTAACCAAAGAAACATGAGATTTACCTGTTAAATGAGTTAAATTCAGGATTTCAAAGGTGAAAGCAATTTCAGCCATGGATTCCCTGTGTTTTATTTTTTTCTTTACCTATTAATGTTTATTACATGTATTCCAGCATAGAAATTAATTTAGTTTTACCGTTTAAGTATTTTCTTTATTGCTTTCATTGATTCAAGCATGTTTTATTGAATTTTATTAAATTTCTGTGTGTTTTAAGCTTAGATCAATAAAGAGAATGTTAGTTCATATTGAAATACTCACTGTAAATTTCTTATTTTTTAATATGTGATACACGGATATGTCAATGTGCTACTGTAAAAAAATCAAATGTTTTGGGATTTGGGAACTCTATTAAAAAAATAAAAGATTAAATCGTGATTTTCAATCGTTTGGAATCATTGTTGAAATTCATAGGTAACTTGCAGTTGTGGTATTTTTCTCATCCGATATCCGATTTGAGATCCGTAAAGTGCAGTGGATTCATGTTAATATGAAATATTTACTGTGAAATGTTGATATTTTTTTGTCTCTGTTTAATATTTTTACTTTGTCAGAGAATCAGATTTAAAATTTAAAACTTGTTAGGGTTTACCAAAACCCTAATCTGACTTGTGATGATCATAGATCTCAAACCGTAGATCTGTTTCATAATATGTAAAAAAAAAATTTCATTATTTTTCTGTCTACTGTTCACTGCTAAAATTTCAAGAATTTTTGATGAGTTCGAATATTTTTTTCTGTATTTGCAATCGGAAGTACCTGTTTTAACCAATGTTAGATTCATTAAATTTTAGTCCGAATTGCCGGAAAGGTTTCTCCCTCATCAAAGATGCTTTTTCCAAACTTTAAAGAGGGAAATATCTGTTTTTCTGTTTAGTTTACCTCTGTAAAATTTCAGAAATTTTCATGGTGATTTGTTCCCTGATTAGGGTCTAACATTGAAACTGGTCTGTGACCATGGGTAAAAATAGCTTATTTTAGGGTTTTAATGTAATTTTTGAGTTGGAATAATTATAAAAATATATTTTTACAATTCCAAACTAATTTTAGGGTGATAATAAGTGCAGGTGTCAATTTTTATCAAATTTGACATTCATTTGATGCTTGAATGGATCAAATGGCAAAATAGGGTGCCTGTAGGATCCAGAAACACTGCAAAAATTGTGATTTTCATGATATTTTATGATTTTTGTACACAAGTTCATGTTTTTAGGGTTTGTTCATATTTAGAATCATATTAGGATGCTTCATGATTAATTTTATGTTTATTTGACTTAATTTAAACCCTAAACCCAAAGTTTTTACCAAAATTTATTTCAGAAAACCCTGATTTCAAGGCCATAGTCTTGCTATCAGGGGTAATTTGGTCATTTGACCTAAATTTCGAAATTCTAAACCTTAATTTTTATGTTTTTAATCATGTCATATCATATCATATTTGGTTTAATTTATCCTTATTTGAATTTCAAAAGTTGTATTTTACAAAATATCTTTTTGAAAACCCCGATTTCAAGGCCATAGTCTTGCTATCTGGGGTATTTTGGTCATTTTGACCCCAATTTCGAATTTTCAAATCTCATCTTTATTATTTATTTAGTTTTATTTCATATTTCATGGAAAGAGGCTTATATTTAGCAAAATCCAGCAATTTTCAGATATTGCTAGATAAACCTAGAAAGGCCAACATATCTTCACTAATCTATTTTTCTAGTTTTGCAGGGACATTGAAGACTTTACTTTCCTTTAATTTTCTGTATTTAAATTTAATTAGTGATGTAAATTGTAATTAAATTTGGAATAAGAATTTCAATTCCTGCATAGAATAGGATGCATTGCATATAGTTTTAAATTTTGATATATAACTGTCATGTATGCCAATTCATGCACATTTTATAAATTCACTATGGTCTACACGAATGACACGTGCACAAGCTCTTATGGAGTTGACAAACTCGGTGGAATTTGTATTTATGGCCATAGTCAGAATATGAATGAGACCCAGATTTGTGATCTTCGTATTAGCCACATTCAGCCTACACTCTTAGGCTAACTTCAAAATGCACTGCATTTCTAAAAAATACAAAAGGATTTTCTCAATTCTTCAAAATCAAGTCTTTCAAATTCATATTCGTTCATTTCATTCATTTGCAAATTCCAATTCCAGTCCAGAGAAATAGATTTTCTCAAAATTTTCTAAGTCTTACTCAGAAATCGATTTTCTCAAAAACATTGAGTTTTCAAAGGATATTTCAACTATTTCTCAAGTTCAAAATTCGATTTTCCAAGTTATATACTCAATTTCAAAGATTGAATTCAGAGAAATCAAGTTTTTCCAAAGTTATTTCAATTTTTTCAGAAATCAATTTTCCTAAAAACACTTGAATTCTTCATAAATCGATTTTTATTTTCCTTAGAAATATTCTTTCACCATGATTCACGATTTTCCAAGTGACATTTTTTTTCCAAGAATTTTCCAAGTATTTCAAATCTCAGAAGCAAACATCATGTTTCCAAATCTACATTTTTCAGAAAATTCATAGCACATGCCTGATTCTTTGTGCATTTAGGAAATAGAACATGATTTAGACAAGTTGAGCAAAGCTAAGCACACTTTTGATCCTTGGTTCAATTACCCCTGGTAAAGGCACCAGGAACGGTTGAACCTCGTACCGACATGCGAGTCCCATTCTTTGGAATTATCTCGCATTTTAAAACGGAGGCAAGTTATTTTCAAAATCTTTTTCAAAGGTCAGTTTGAATTGCAAAAGTAAAAATTTTGCGATGATAACAGGCATCTGTAAACAACCCAAATTTTCTTCATCCATTCTCAAATAATCCTCCTCATGTAGTGCCAACCCTGTTAGGTTAGTGTAGGAGTCAAACCCCAAGTCTGTGTCATAAAACTACCATTTTACCCCTAGGTCATCCCAGACCCCAGTCAGTCGGAGTCAACCAAGCTCGTTGATCAGTTCAGAACAGTTAGAATATCAGTCACAATGAACAAACCATTTTCATTTCTGACCATTCCTGCCAAAATGAGATCATTTCTTCAGAAATGAGCTCATTTCTCACTCAAACCCGAGCCAATTGTCTCTAAGTCAGTCATTCCCAGTCAGTCATATTCCCCAGAGTCTAGCTTGAGCTCACAAGGAGTTCAGGTGCTCCAGTTTTAGTTCAAAACCATTTCCAAGTGTCTAGGAGCCCATTTTAGCGCGTTTCAGCTCTTTCAGCTGAAATTGAGCTGAGTTCAGTCAGTTGAGCTAGTGTTAGAGTTTTTATTTTAGTTCATGTCAGTATTACTAACCTTCGTTCTAGCTCAAACCCAACTCAGATTCGTAATTCACTTCACTCTAGTGACCATTCCGTACCATTTCTCTAAAAATGGCAGCTTTTCTCGAAAATTTAGTCGGAAAGGTCAGTTAAGTCAGTGTCTGGTCAATTCATTTGAGTTCTGAAACTCTAAAACCTAGCTCAATCTAATTCATTTTAGTTCAATTTAGCTCAAACCCTGATTTTCTATGTCACTCTAGCTCCCTGGAGTCTGAAAACCATTTCTTGAATTATTTCGCAAATTTTATCAATTTTAACACTTTTTGAACTAGTACAACTGTCAATCGAGGTCTAATGTCCAAAATTCTTCATTCAGGGTCTACATTTCGCATGACATTTCATACTATTTCTCATCATTTCTTAGCATTTCATAACATTTCATCACATTTCATTTCATTTTCAAAGTCCAGAACTCCAGTTTTATAAATTTCAATCCAGATTGAGTTTTAAAAGTTTTCAAAAATCAATTTCAAACCCTGGGTTTTCAAAATTAACATTTTTACCCCCAAGATTCTAAATTTGGAAATATTTTCCCGAGAAAAACAATTTGGATTTATTTTAAACTCAAATTTTCAAATTCTACACTGGATTTGCTTCGCAACGAGGTATTGAACTTCAAATTCTGAGCTCATTTCAAAAACTGCCAAAAATAGCTGGTTTCGTTTGAAAATTTTCTGAAAAGACTATTTGACCCCTCTTATCATCAAAATGAATTTCAAAACTGGAATTTGGACCCGCTCTGAGATGGCCCATCCATTTGCATTTGTCTTTTTAATTTATATGTATAAAAAAAATTTATTACCTTTTGTTTATTTTCTTTATTTATTTTATTTTATTTTACCTAAGGTGGGACCCACAAGCAGGTCGACCCCCCTAGCCCCTCTCTCTTCTTCTCCTTTCCTTTTTCTTCTTTCTTTTCTTTCCCTCCTTCTTTCTTCTTTTTCCTTCTTTCTTTCTTTTTCTTCTTTCCTTCCTCCTTTCTTTCTTCTCCAGCCCACTTACCTAAAGCTCTTCTCCCTCTCCTTCTTCTTCTTTCTCTCTTATTTCTTCCTCTTTTTTGTCCTTTTCCCTTTCCTTTCCTCTTTCCTTTCTTCTCTTCCTCTTATTTCCTTCTTCTTTTTCCTCTTACTAAATGCCATAACACACCCATACGTAAACCTCATTCCTACTTTTTCATTAACCCCTATAAACCTTAGCCCCAAATCATCAAAACCTAAGTTTTAGGTTCTAGTTAAAGCGAAAACAAAAAAAACAACACACGGCTACCCATCTTCTCTCCCAATTCACGCCTCTCTCTCTCTCATGTACCCCTGTAGCAAGCCTCACCTTCCTCCTTAGCAGTGGTTTCAACCACCTCTTTCAACTTGGTAGCAGCCCACTATTGCTTCAACCTTCAACAGTAACCATCCTTCAGCCACAAGGAGACACCCAACCATTGTTTCAACCCTCATTAGTTGCAGCAAGGTGGTTCGATCCTCCACTTGGTAGAAGCCTTCATCTTCAATCTTGGTAGCTGGGTTCCTAAGGTAAAGTACGTACTCTTCCCATTTTTTTGATTAATCTATAATATAGTTTGTTTGTTTGTTTGTTTGGGGGGTTGTGTCATGGTATAAGGCTACATAAAGGAAGAGATTCATCCGATGAATGGATTGGGTCTCTCCTTTCAATAGCCAATAAAAAAAAGGTTCGTATCTCCCTACTTTTCTTTATTTCAAGCATTATTTTCATATAAATCACATATTTTAGGCATTTAATTTAGTTTATTTCATTGCTTTACACATGCTTAAATAGATTCGTTAGTAGCTTG
This sequence comes from Nuphar pumila, assembly GCF_984573655.1. NCBI lineage: Eukaryota > Viridiplantae > Streptophyta > Magnoliopsida > Nymphaeales > Nymphaeaceae > Nuphar > Nuphar pumila. The sequence continues at coordinate 28,411,229 of NC_143264.1, forward strand.
TAGGTTTTGATTCATTCGTATGGTCGAGTCGTCATTTTATGTGAAAAACTCCATCAATAATTCTTGAAATTTTATTTGTGAATGTATCTAGTGTCTGTGATCTCCTACCAAAGTTTTTGATCGATTTGGGTTTCAGAACCTTCTCAAACAAATAAAACTCCAAACTGATATTTCTGTTCTCCAGAAAATCCAAATTCAGTTTTAGCAGACAAGAACCTATGAAATCCCCTAAATGGGGATCCAAATCTTCCCCTAAAAATTACAGTACAATCACGGTGAAATCTGCTAAATGCCTGAAAATTTTGGGATCTTTATAATAGATTTAACCTTTGTTAAAAATCAATTTTCTCAGACCCATAGGAAAACCTTGATTTTTCCTTGTCAGGGTATAGACAGACCCTAATGTGTTGTGTCCGTTCAATCCATGAGTAGTCTGTCAAAATTTTCACCATGAAAGTTGGTCCTAACCCATTACCTTGTCGTTTCTCAAAATTTGGGAATTTTTGGGATTGTCCAAGCATTTTTCCCAAAATTGACTTTTTTGTCTGACAGATTCTAATATCCATAAATTTCAGAGATCCAGGTCTCTGATAACAATGTGCTCATTTCCAAACCGTAACCCGAATCACAATACTGTAAAAGAGGAAATATTCCCCTATTTGTCTGGGACATTTTCCCACAATTTAATCCATTTTATCATAATTAAGCTATTTTCCAACATTTTGTCTCAAAACCTATCTATTTCCCCCAAATCCTAAAGTCGTCGGATTTCGATCCGACTTGCCGGAGTTGTCCAGCCCCGACCATAGGTCAAAACCAAAAGGTGTAAAAGACAAAAAAATTTTCCTAACTGTCCTCTATCACCCCATAAATTTTGGGAAATTTTTATGGAAGTTTGATATCCTAAATCCCATTTAGAGTCAACATTTTAGGAAAAATTCTAATTTTTTTAGTTTTTTAACTATTTTCTATATTAAAAAAAATAGATTTTCGAGCTCCATTCTATTTTTAGAAATAGTCTAAGTGTCCATGACAAATTTGGATCAATTCTAAGTTCATTTGCTTTATATGTTAGCTATTTTTTAAATTCAGAAGCGAAAATCAATTAAAAATCAAGTTAAATTTGATATTTTATGATATTTTTGCCATTTTAGGATTTTTATCATGTAAATAAGCATGTCAAATCATATTAGGATTAATTTCAATGTCATTTGGATTTCAATTTCTTATTTTTGCAAAATTTATTTCAGAAAACCCTGGTTTCAAGGCCATAATCTTGTTATCAGGGGTATTTTTGTCATTTTGACCACAATTTTGAAATTTCAATATTTAATTCTTCAAATTTTCATGCATATAATCATATTTCATCATATTTTGTTTCATTTATTTCATTTGATTTTCAAATTTCCAAAATTTACAAAATTTCTTTTAGAAAACCCTGATTTCAAGGTCATCAGAGGCATTTCGGTCATGTTGACCCCAATTTCAAATTTCCAAGTTTATTTTCAAAATTTATTCATTATTTTTCATGTTTATATCAAAGGGGGTATGAATTTGGGTTTATATCTGAATAATATCTGATAATTTCTGATATTTTCGGATAAATTCAGAAAAACCTACATTTCTGTGCTAACATATTTTCTAGTTTTGTGGGAACATTCAAGAAGAAGACTTAGCTTTTATTCTTTTATTTCAATTCAATGTAAAGATGTAATAATTTGGAATAAGAGTTACTTTTCAGCTTAGAATAGGACTGCATTGCATATAGTTTAATTTCTGAAAAATTCAATGGCTGATGTATGATGCATATGCATATTTTCCAAAATCACTATGGTTAACACGAATAACACGTGCATAAGCTCTTATGGAGTTTATAAACTTGGTGGGATGTGTATTTATGGCCATAGTCAGAATACAAAGAAAACCAAGATTTATGTTCTAACTTCAAAAATGCACTGCATTTTTCAAAGCTCAAAAAGATTTTCCAATTCCTCAATGAAATTCTCCTTCAAATTCATTCATTCATTCAAATTGCATTATTTTCAAATTCATTTTCTAATTTCTATTTCAGAAAAATTAATTTTTTCAAGGATTTACCAAGTCTTTCTCAGGATTTGATTTTCTCAGAATTCTGAGTTTTCAAATGACATTTCAAAGGATTTTTTAAGTTCAAATCAAGATTTTCCAGTGTTTACACATTCTCAATTTCATTTTCAAATCCCAAAATCGATTTTCCAAAAGTTCAAGTTTTCCTGAGAATGCATTTTCCAACGCAAATTTCTGATTTCTAATGAAATTCAATGATTTTTCCAGGAATTCCATTTTCCAATCATTTTCCAATCATTTTCCAAGTACGTTTCAATTTCCCAAGCTAACATTATTCTTTCAAAACTTGCATTTGTTCAAAATTCCATAGCACATGCCTGATTCTCTGTGCATTATAGGAAAATAGAGCATAATTTAGATAATTTAACTTAGTCAAAACACACATTTGATCCTTGGTTCAATTACCCTTGGTAAAGGCGCCAGGAACGGTTGAACCTCGTACCGACAGGAAGATCCCATTCCATGAATTTTTCCCGCAAATTTTCAAAATGGAGGCGAGTAATTTTCAAAACCAATTTTCAAAACTTTGGTCGAGTTTGTCTCGTTGAATCGTTTCTCACTCTCGCAGAGGGAGAGGGAAAAAATTTTGCGATGATAACAGGATCTCATTGACAAAAGTCTTCTGGTAGAGGGTGCCGAAGATAAAAATATGGAAATTATAAAGAAACCATTTCCTCATCATTCCACAGTGGTTATTTCTGAACAACCTTTTCAGTCGCAGGAGCATATGAGGACATGCTTTGAAAAAGATATGAAAGTTCAACACCAGGTCCTTGTGCTGCAACAGGCTCAGTCGAGTATTCAGAAGATGAACCTTATCTCAGCCTTTGGCAAAATGAAGGTATCTGCAAAACATGCTAAAGCATCCTCTGAGGCTACTAAAGGAATTCCTGAATTCCTCAAACACTTCATCAAGCCTGCTCATAGAAAAATGAGACATCAACTCAAAAGCCGATAACTGCATTGTCCAATGTCTCAATTTTGGATCTAGCTCAAGCTTCCACCAAGCATTAACAAGTGTTGGATGATCTGCTACTGAAAATCAAGGTGAAGCCGAGCATAAGCCCTGAAGATATGGCCCAGATAGTCAATCAGACCATGACGAATGCTCCAATTACTTTTTCAGATGAGGATCTCTTGAAGCCTCATGTATTCCACAACAATGCTTTATATGTTATGATTTGAACCAGAGGGATGACGGTTCCTCATGTGCTGATAGATGGAGGCAACAACCTCAACATATGCCCAGAAATGACAGCCAAAGCTTTGGGCATCAAAGAAGAGGAGTACATTCCGGACCCAATCACCATTTATGGGTTCGATAATCATGGCCAGACAGCGAAAGGAAAAATCTTCTTAGAAAATTTCATTGACTATTCAGTCCACTCTGTCTTCTTTCATGTGGTCAATGTGCCGCCAACGCATAATCTATTGTTGGAACGACCGTGGATCCATAATACAAACGCAGTGCCATCTACTCTTCATCAGTGCATCAAGTGGTCAAAAGGTGGAATGATCACAACGGTCCTTGGCGAGGATCCGGAGCAGAGGCTAGCACAACCCATGGTTCACAGACCTACTTCCACTACTGATATCCCTAGTATCAGAGGAATTGAAGAGGTCAATTTCGAAGAGAATTCGAGAATACTGCAGATGGCAGAACAACCAGAGCATACAGTGGCCATGACTCAATGGAGAGGCCCACAATTTTTTAAAATTGGAGGACAAATTAACTACAGCACATTCAAGGATCATCCTTTGTTCTCTCAATTTATGAAGGCCAAAAAGGGATTTGATCTTTTAGTGAAGCATGACTATCAGCCTTTCTAAGGCCTAGGCAAGAATGGAAATGGTCGTCTCGAGCCAATAATTTCTCAGCACTATCCTCAAAGAGCCGGGTAAGGCTTCACTCGCAAAAGATCTCAGAAGGACACTATTTTCGTCAAAGGAATGCACTGAGGGCATCTTCTTGTCTTTTCATTTTTATTCTTTTGTTTCTGCACTGGGATGATATCTCGGTTCATTTCCAATCATTGTCATTTGATCAATTCAATCTTTCAATAAAGTTGCAAATTTCCTTTATCTGTCTGGATGTCATTTGTCTTCTTACTTCTCATTATCAAATCTTTGCAAATTTTCCATTATTTTGCTCTTTTATTTTTCCAATTATTTTGATTCAGCAAAAGCAATTTGTTTTATGACGGGCGATTTCTCTGAGTCAATTTATTCTCCAATTTTCAGAATGTCTTCTCGATCTATCAAGAAGCTCATTCTTAATCCAAATGCCTTTTTAAGGCCGACAGTGATTCATCAGGTCAAAATAAGAGCAGAATGCAGTCAGACTACAAAGCAGTCAAAAGAACTCGCATAGTTTGATTCAGCTCTTCAAGAATTACCAGAATTTGCAGCAATTCAGAAACAAGATGAGCCATCATCCTTAGTTCAAGATCCAACTGAGGATATCAATATTGGATCAGAAGATGATCCTAAAATTCTCAAGATTGGCAGCAGTTTGAGCCTGGAAGAGAAAGAAAGACTCACTAATTTTCTCAAACAGCATGAAGAAGTGTTTACATGGACGTATGAAGACATGTCACATTTGGATACCAAATTGGTTGAGCATCGTCTCGTCCTAAAACCAGATGTCAAGCCGGTTAAGCAGAAGCTAAGGAAGATGGATCCCCAAGTGGAACAACAAGTTAAGGAAGGTCTGGAAGACCTACTCAAAGCAGGGTTCATTCGAACCATTGACTACCCAGATTGGTTAGCAAATATTGTCGTTGTTCCCAAGAAGAATGGCAAGGTTTGAATCTGCATCGACTTTAGAGATCTCAATAAAGCGACTCCTAAGGATGATTATCTGCTTCCTAATATTGATCTTTTGATCGACAGTATGGCGGGCCATGCCATGTTCTCTTTTATAGATGAATATTTTGTATATAATCAGATCAAGTTGGCCGCTCGCGATCAGTCCAAGACATCTTTTACTACTCCTTGGGGCACTTTCTGTTATACAGTCATGCCATTTGGTCTTAAGAATGTTGGAGCCACTTATCAACGAGCTATGACCGTCAATTTTCCATGATCAGATGCACAAAATCATGGATGCATATGTTGATGATATTCTGGTGAAATCCCAAGAAGAAGAAGATCACATTGAAGCTCTCAATCAGGTTTTCAAGTGGCTCATACTTTACAAGTTAAGACTCAATCCATAAAAATGTGTTTTTGGAGTCGAATTCAGCAAGTTGCTATGATTTTTGGTCAGCAAAAAGGGGATAGAAGTGGATCCCGCTAAGGCCAAGGCTATCATTGACATGCTGCCTCCGACTAATCTCAAAGAATTGCGTAGCCTTCAGGGACGCATGCAATCAATTCAACGATTCATATCCAATTTGGCAATGAGATGTGTTCAATCATTTGCTCAGAAAAGGGATGAAGTTCGAATGGGGGCTGAAATGTCAGCAATCATTTGAGCGCATCAAGAAATATTTGCTCAATCCTCTTGTATTAAAGCCGCCAGAATTAGGGAAACCCCTTTTGTTATACATCTCAGTTAATCAAGTTGCTTGCAGCGGATTCTTTGCGCAATACGAAGAAGAAGTCTGATAGAGCATGTCATTTATTATGTGAGCAAGACCTTCATTGATTATGAGAAGAAATACTCTCAAATAGAGAAGACATGTCTAGCTCTGGTGTGGATGTGTCAGAAATTGAGACACTATCTACTGGCATCTGAAGTCAAAATTCTATCCAAAATAAATCATCTCAAGTACATTCTCGAGCAACCCTTTCTCAGTGGACAAATTGCCAAATGACAAGTCCTATTGATGTAGTATGATCTGGAGTATGTCTCCCAACAATCTATCAAAGGCCAAGCAATTGTAGATCAATTGGCAGATTTCCCTCTAGCAGAGGATGTTAAAGCCGAGGATGATTTTCCCGATGAGCGGATCTGCAATATTCAACAATCTTCAATTTGGAATTTATTTTTCGACGGTTCTAAGAATATGGCAGGCATAGGAATAAGGATTCTGCTAATCACAACTGAGAAGGAGATAATCCCCTTTTCTCTCAAACTAGATTTTCAGTGCACTTATAATATGGCAGAGTATGAAGCTTTGATACAAGGTCTAAAAATTCTATAGGACTTTAATGCCAGCAGAGTGCATGCCTATGGCAATTCTTTGCTCATCGTCAATCAAGTCTTAGCTGAATGGCAAGTGAAGGATAAAAAATTACTTCCTTACCAGAAGATTGTCTTAGCTCTTGCCAGCAATTTCGAAGAATTCCAACTTTTCCATATCAAGAGAGACTTTAATCAAGTTGCAGATAGTTTAGCCAATTTGGGCTCTATTATGTCTTTTAAGAATGGAACATCTTGTCGCTCTTTTGAAATTGGCAGACTTGATCAACCTGCTTTCATTCCAGTAGAGCAGATAAATCAGGCTGAGCAAAAGAAAAAGCCCTGGCATCATGACATCAAAAATTTCATTAAAATTGGCGAATTTCCTCCAGAACTCTCAAAGAAGAAGCAACGAGCAATTCAGCACATGTCTGTCCGATATTTTATTCTTGCCGATGTTCTTTATCGTCGTGGATTCAGTTCCGAATACTCCAAATGTTTGGACGAAGAAGAAGCCAAAGAAGTTGTGCAAGAAGCACATGAAGGCATTTGCGGTGGTCATGTTGGCTACCAAACTCTTGTCAAGCAGATCATTCGAGCAGGATAATACTGGAGGACTATGTAGCAAGACTACTATTATTTCATGAAGAAATGCGTTTAATGTCAGATGCATGCACCTTTCATCCATGCGCTAGCGATATATCTGCAATCTATCGTCTCTCCATGGCCATTTTCTATGTGGGCCTTTGATGTGGTAGGCCCCATCACTCCTGCTTCAAATGGCCATAAATATTTTCTTGCCGCAATAGAATATTTCATTAAATGGGTAGAAGCAGTCACTCTACGCACAGTAGAAAGTCGACATGTGGTCTCATTCATCCACAAGAATATCCTGTGCCGCTTTAGTATACCGCATGATATTGTGTCAGACAATGGCAGTCATTTCAAGAATGAGAGAATGAGGACTTTCTGCTCAAAGTTCAGAATCCATCATCATTTCTTCGCTCATTATTCTCAAGGAAATGGTCGGGCAGAGGCCACCAATAAGATTTTGATTCAAATCCTGGAGCGAACTCTGGAAACATGTTGTGACTGGCATGAAAGTATCCATGATGCATTATGGGTATACAGAACCATCATTCGAACTCTAACTAATGTTACTCCGTGAGAACTTGTCTACGAAACTAAAGTAGTATTGCCTTTACATGTTCAAAAACCTACCCTAAAGTTTGCATCACTTCTGGAGTTACCACTTGATCAGTATCAGCAACAACGGCTAGTACAACTTGATTTGCTCGATGAAAGAAGGCTCAGAGCAGCAGAGCATGCTCAATCATATCGTCAGAGGATAGCCAGACAATATGCAAAATCTGTCATTGAAAGAATATTTTGAGTCATTGATCTAGTGCTCAGATCAACGACTTATCTCAAGCACCGCCCGGGCGGCAAGTGGTCACCAAATTGGGAAGGCCCCTATGTTGTCAAAGAGGCATTACCTCGCAATTCATATCGGCTCATCAATGCCGACAGAGTGGAATTACGAGATCCCATTAATGCTCGACATTTGAAAAAATTCTATACTTAAATCATTCTTTGTAATTCCTCAAATTTTCTTCAATAATGATATAATTCTCCTTTCCCAGTTACACTGAGGCATTTTTAAATTTTCATTTTTATCTACAAATATCTTGTATGCAGGCAAGGTAAACAAATCTTTCATTTTGCACGCATGCGCACCCATTTACATCATTTTGCATTTATTTGCATACAGGGGCATTCAATTGCATTCATCTGCGTTCATTTGCATTAATTTGCATTTGCATCAAATTCATTACCCATTCAGGATAAGGGATAATCCTGAGACCCCGACAATCATTCCTGTCATAATGCCCAAATATTTTTAAAGCGCCAGTCCCTTTTAAAAATTCAAGTCTCAATTTAAAAAACAAGGTACATTTTCAAAATCCAATGCTCGAACTGGTACATTTTCAAAACCCAGTACTCGAACTGGTACATTTTTTAAAATCCAGTGCTCGAACTGGTACATTTTCAAAATCCAGTGCTCGAACTGGTATGTTTCCAAAACTCAGTACTCAAATTGGTACATTATCAAAATCCAATGTCTATGTTGACATATTTTCAAACCCCAGTATTCATGCTGGTGTTCCTTTCAAAATTGAGCACTCGTGTTAGTGTCTCATCGGTTGGCTATGTCAGTCGACCTCTTGGGTTCAGTCTTCGTGTTGATCATCCATCAGAATTCAAGTTCTGTACCAATTTCGGCCCCCAGGCCACCCAATTTCCAATTCTGACCTTCGGGTCACCCAATTCTCAAATTCCCAGTTTCGACCTTCATGTCATCCAATTTTCAATTTTTAATTTTCAATTTCCAATTCCAATTTCGACCTTCGGCTCAATCAATTTCCAAAATTTCTAATTTCGACCTTCAGGTCAATCAATTTCCAATTTTGACCTTTGGGTCAATCAATTCCAATTTCGACTTTTGGGTCAATCAAATTCCAATTTTCAATTTTTAAATTCCAATTTCTAATTTCCAATTTCCAATTTCCAATTTCCAATTTCCAATTTCCAATTTCCAATTTCCAATTTCCAATTTCCAATTTCCAATTTCCAATTTCCAATTTCCAATTTCCAATTTCCAATTTCGACCTTTTTTTTTGGTCACTCAATTCCAATGTCAATCATTTCCTCTTGTGAGGGACCCTTTTTACAGGGAGAGTTCGATGGAGCTCATTCTTTTTGCATGCTATCCTTTGTTCACCTAGCCCCTTTTTAAGGAGAGTTTTAAGGGACTCGTGTCTTTGTGAACTGTTTGCAAAACAAATTTCCAATTTCACACAAGGAACCCTTAGTTCAGGGAGAGCTTCGACGGAAGTTCGCTTTCCTTGTTACCTCAATTTCATACTAGGCCATTTCATCATGAAGGACCCTCTTTTCAAGGAGAGTGTGATGGACTCGTTCCTTCATGACTAATTCACCGACCTCACCATTACCGGCCCCTTTCCATAACAGAAGCCTAATATTAGGAAGTTTTGACAAAAGCTTAATTTCTCTTCGAAAGTTCGTTTTGCAAACACCTCCTCTTCAGTGAACAGAGGAGTGATTTCGATTTCCTATTTCCGAATCTTCAACTTTGGGGAAATGAGAAGAAATTTTTTGTCATGTATGCGTTGAGTCGTGCTTCAAATGCTCGCTTTCACAAAGGATTTCAAGAAAATCTTGCCAATTTGTCATTAAATACTTGTTGATTTCAAAAATCTTTATTACACAAAAACATTACCTCAGAATACCTTCAGTATTACTGATGAAAGGACAAAGCTTTCATGAAGAAGGATTCAAAATTCAAAATCTTTCTATTGGCCAACCAAAAGGATAAAGAATAAATCCTCGATATGGCAGCAAAGAAAATTCAATGTTGTCGCAAAGCCATAAGTGTTTGATATTGAAAGCAGTCAATGACACATTTTTAAAGATCATTCTTGAAAAATAAAGCAGTCGAAATATCCTAAGTGATACAGAAAAATCCATTCAATTTTCATATCTTTTCAATCATTTAAGCTGCAATTAAATATCTGCAAAAGGGATCTCTCAATTATCGTCAAGATGAATATAAATTATGCGAGTTAGACCCCGGGGCCAAAGAAGATTTAGATCATCTCCAAGATGAAGGAGTTTGTGATGGATACTTCCAGGGAAAGTTCAGATCACCGTTAAGATGAAGGAGACTGCGATGAGCCTCCCAACAAACCCTAAAAGATATTCAATTTCTGCTATCATCAAGAGATTTCCAACCAAAGAGCCAATGCCGTCAAGATAATCCCTGAGGCAAAGAAGGATTAAAGCATTTCCAAGATGAAGGAGTTTGTGACGTACCCTTCCCAAAAAAAAAGAGAAGAGAGAGAAAAGTCAGGACATCTCCAAAATGAAGAATGATGTAATAAACTCCCCTAAAACCCAAGAGAGCTCCAATTCTGCCAAAAAAAGAAAAAAAAAGAAAGTGCAGAAAGATCATCATGAGAAAAGAATCCTAGGATATCAGACTACCAAATCTGTCAAGAATCTTCTTTAAATTTTGTGAAATTCTATTATCAATATTCTTTCACCAATTGCTTTCACAATATCAAGAATACTCTCTTTTCTGATCATATTCAAGAAATTGATAGCTTCTTTGAAAGAAAGTCAATTGCAAGCAATTTGAATTCGAATCTTGATTCTACAGAGTTAAGCCCAATCAGAGGTAATACTTCAGGTAGAAAAGAGGGAATATTTTCAAAACAACATGCATCATTTTCAATTATTTTGATTCAACAACAATTTTCAACATTTTGACAATATTTTCAAGCTATCCTGGCGTGAAGCGAGAGCTTGAGGTTCATCTTTGGTGCATCCTGACATCAGTTGTTATCCCTTTTAGGACTTGATAATAGGAGTTTTCAAGATTCCTTTCCTTCCGTTGGTATAATCTGAGCGTCTGGGCTCTCAGATTTGCACACTTTCCTGTGTCCCCACTGTCCCACCATAGACAGTCCAATTTCGGCTTGAGGTTAAGCCACCAATCATTTTCTCGCAAAAGGTTATCAATTTCAAAAGTCATTTAGTCTCAGCAATGAGGCACCCAAAATCAAACCCCTTTTCAAGCTTTAGGGACCCCAATTTCATCCTTTTGCAAAACCTCTATCAAATTCATTCTGCGGAAGTCCGAAGGTTCCATCATGGGTTCTTCCTTCGAGAATCCCATCATTTTCATTCCTGGTCAGGTTAAGGGTTAAACCTGAGCCTCATTTTGATGAGGTATTTCATTTTAGGGTCAGGTTAAGGGTTAAACCTGAGCCTCATTTTGATGAGGTATTTCATTCCCGGTTAGGTTAAAGGTTAAACCTGAGCCTCATTTTGATGAGGTATTTCATTTCCCAGTCAGGTTAAGGGTTAAACCTGAGCCTCACTCTGATGAGGTATTTCATTTCCCGGTCAGGTGTAAACACCCCAAATTTTCCTGATCCATTCTCAAACAACACCCCTCGTGCAGTGCCAACCCTGTTAGGTCAGTGTAGGAGTCAAACCCCGAGTCAGTTTTAGAAAATCACCATTTTACCCATTTTTATTAGGAAAAATACCATTTTACCCATAGGTCATCCCGGACCCCAGTCAGTCGGAGTCAACCAAGCTCATTGGTCAGTTCAGGACAATTAGAATATCAGTCATCTCAAGCTCATCTGAGCTCACAATGAACAAACCATTTTCATTTCTGACAATTCCTGCCAAAATGGGATCATTTCTTCAGAAATGAGCTCATTTCTCACTCAAATCGAAGTCAATTGTCTCCAAGTCAGTCATTCATAGTCAGTCATATTCCCCAGAGTCTAGTCTGAGCCCACTAATTGTTCAAGCGCTCGAGTTTCAGTTCAAAACCATTTCTAAGTGTCCAAGAGCCCGGTTTAGTCCATTTCAGCTCTTTCAGCTGAAACTGAGCTAAGTTCAATCAATTGAGCTAGTGTTTGAGCTTCGATTTTAGTTCATGTCAGTATTACTGACCTTTGTTCTAGCTCGAACCCAACTCAGGTTCGTAATTCAGTTCGCTTCAGTGATCATTCCGTACCATTTCTCTAAAAATGGCAGCTTTTCTTGAAAATTTAGTCGGAAAGGTCAGTTGAGTCAGTATCATTGTTAGTTCATTGGAGTTCTAAAACTCTAAAACCCAGCTCAGTCTAGCTCATCTCAGTTCAATCCAGCTCAAACCCTAATTTTTAGTGTCACTTTGACCTAGTAGAGTCCCGAAAACCATTTCTTGAGCTATTTTGCAAATTTTATCAATTTTAATGCTTTTTAAACCAGTATAGCTGCCAATCGGGGTTTTAAATCCAAAATTCTTCATTTAGGGTTAGCATTTTGCATGTCATTTCTCATTATTTCATATCATTTCTCAGCATTTTATAACATTTCATCACATTTCATTTTCGAAGTCCAGAACTCTAGTTTTATAAATTTCAATCCAGATCAAGTTTCAAAAGCTTTCAGAAATCAATTTCAAACCCCAAGTTTTTCAGAATTAACATTTTTACCCCTGGGATTCTAAATTTGGAAATATTTTCTCTAGAAAAACAATCTGGATTTCTTTCAAAATTAAATTTTCAAATTCAACACTGGATTTGCTTCGCAACGGGGTATTGAACTTCAAAATCTGAGCTTGTTTCAAAAACTGCAAAAAATAGCTTGTTTCGTTTGGAAATATTTTCTCGAGAAAAACAATCTGGATTTCTTTCAAAATTAAATTTTCAAATTCTACACTAGATTTGTTTCGCAACGAGGTATTGAACTTCAAAATTCGAGCTAGTTTCAAAAACTGTCAAAAATAGCTTGTTTCGTCTGGAAATTTTCTGAAAAGACTATTTTACCCCTTTAATCGTCAAAATGAATTTCAAAAGTGGAATTTGGACCCGTTCTAAGATGGCCCATCCATTTGCATTTTCTTGTTTTAATTTATAAGAAAAGAAAACAAATTATCTTTTCCTTTATTTTTTGTTTGTTTTATTTTATTTTTTTCATTATTTTATTTTTCCTAAGGTGGGACCCACAAGGGGGTCGACCACCCTAGCCCACCTTCCAGCCCACTTCTTTTCTTCTTTTTCCTCCATTTTCTTTTTTATTTTTATTTTTTTTCTTTCCTTCTTTCTTTCTTTCTTCCTCCTTTTTCTTTCTTTCTTTCCTCCTTTCTTTCCTCTCCCACCACTCACGTATGTCATTTTTTCAGCCTTCTTCTCCTTCCTCTTTCCCTCTCCTTTCTTCCCCCTTCTTTCCTTTTCCTTCTTTCCCTCTTCTTTCCTTTTCCTTCCCTTCCTTCTTTCCCCATTCTTCCTTACCTCCTTTCCATCTCTTCCAAGGTCATAAGACTCTAGCCATTCACGTATGGCTGTAGACAAAAAAAAAGTTAGCTGCTATTATTAGCAACTTAGGTTTTAATGGATTAAAATCTAAGTTATCAAAAAGAAAAAGAACAGCTGCCCCAAAGGAGACCCCATCTCACGTCTTTCTTTCTCCCTCTCTCTCTCTCTCTCCCTTTAGCTCTCTCTTTTCTTTGTTGCCATAGTCATCCACGTTACAACACCCTTCCTCCATCAATAGCAGCTTCAAACTTGGTACCAATCCAGCCATCATCCTCACCATCGGTTCAGCCACCAACCTCTCCTTGCAGCAGCCTTTATACCTTCAGCCTTCAACAAACTCCACCAGTAGCCTTCACCACCTCTCCTTGCAGCAGCACACAACATCTTCATCTTGCTTCAGCCAGCAGCCATCACACAAGATAAGTTTCAGCCGCCAGCCACCTCTCATTGCAGCAACACACAGCCGTCTCCAATGTCTTCCTCAACACCAACACAACCAACATCCCCAGCTCCAACTGCAGGCCTCCATCTTCAGTTAGCCCCAGCCGGCGCACCACCCTTCACGCCCAGTCATCACCCTCCTTGGCAGCTCCATCTGCCATCTTCTCCAGCCCATCAACAAAGGGGCAAACCCCCTTGGTTGCAGCCACGAACCACAACATAGCAGTCACCACAGTAACCCTTCAATTGCAACTCCTCTCCAGCCGTTTCAAGCATAAACCCAAGGTAAGTCAATATGCTCTTTCCCTTTAACGATTTTTGTTTATTTATTTAGTTAAATTTCAGTGCTATTCTCTTTGAGAGGGAGGAATCTAATGTAAAACTAGTTTAAAACTGGATCCATCTTGCTAAATATTTTTTTAATCTATGGATTTAAGTAACATGAAACAAAGGTTTCATGTTATGGTTACGTAAAGAGGTGATCCATCCGATGCATGGATCAGATCCCTCCTTGCAAAAGCCAATATCAAAATACATCATGCCCCCTGTTAATTTTGTTTCATTTTCGTGTTTCACGTATCTTCTATGTTGCATTAACTTAGTTGTATTATTTCATAGTCATTTTACTTATGCAATATAGTTTTATTTGATAATTTTCTAGTGTCTTAGTCCATGTGCATAGTTTACTTGTCATTTCATGCTTAAATTCCTGCCAATAAATCTTGAATCTTTTGTGGTAGATGCATATATGTGTTTGTGATTCCTTGTAAAAAACCCATATTGATTTGGACTCTACAACTTTGTTTTAAAAATCAAGTTCCAATTCGAGTTTTTGACTTCTCTGAATTTTCAATTTTTGCTTTAGCAGAAAAGAACCTCCGGCATCACCCTTGTGAGAGATTCGGATTGTCCTCCAAAAATCACAGTGAATTTATAATTGAATCTACTAATGATCTGGAAATTTTGAAGTTTTCCAATTAGTTTTGGTCTATGTAAAAAATCGGATTTCTCAGACCTTTGGGAAAATCTTGATTTTTCTTTGTCAGGGTATAGACAGACCCTAATGCATCAAGTCCGTCTAATCCATAGCCTGTCTGCAAAAACTTTCAACACAAAAGTTGTAACTAACATGTTTTTCTATCATTTTCCAAAATGTAGGGAATTTTAAAACTATTTCAGTGTTTTTCCCGAAATTTTATTTTCTGTCTAACAGATTTCAATATCCAGAAATTTCAGAGATTCGGGTCTCTGATAACAGTGTGCCATTTTCCAAACCGTAACCCGAATCTCAATGGTGTAAAAAGACAAAAAATTTTCCTATTTGTCAGAGACATTTTCTCATAATTTTAGCCTTTTCCCCATCTGTTTACTAGTTTTCCCACATTTTCGACAGAAACCTGTCTGTTTCCCCTAAATCCTAGAGTGGCCGAATTCCGATCCGACTTGCCGGAGTGGCACTACTCCGACCATAGGTCAAAACCAGAAAGTGTAAAATGAAAAAAACCTTTCCCTACTGTCCTATATCACCCCATAAAATTTGGGAAATTTTTATAGAAGTTTGATATCTGAAATCCCCTTTAGAATCAATATTTTAGGCAAAAATCACAAAATTTAGGGTTTTTATTTGAATTTCCATATTTAGAAATACAAAAAAATAGATTTTGGAGCTCCATTCTGTTTCTACGGTTATTTTAGGTGTCCATTCTAAATTTGGCTTAATTCCAAGTTCATTTGCTCCATGTGCTGGTTTATCTTTAAATTCAGAAGCGAAAATCAGGCAAAAATTAGGTTAAATTTGATATTTTATGTTATTTTCGCCATTTTAGGGTTTTTATCATATATATAAGCATGTAGAATCATATTAGGGTTAATTTCAATGTCATTTGCATTTCACATTTTTCAATTTTCCAAAATTTATTTCAGAAAACTCTAGTTTCAAGGCCATAGTCTTGTTATCAAGGTTATTTTGGTCATTTTGACCTAAAATTTGAAATTTTAATCTTTAATTTCATAAATTTTCATGAATATCATCATATTTCATCATATTGTATTTGATTTATTTCATTTGATTTTCAAAATTCCAAAATTTACAAAAAATTCTTTCAGAAAACCTTGATTTCAAGGTCATCAGGGGTATTTTGGTCATTTTGACCCAAATTCGAATTTTCAAGTTTATTTTCGAAATTTCTTTATTATTTCTCATGTTTATATCAAAGGGGTATGAATTTGGGTTTATATCTGAATAATATCCGATAATTTCCAATATTTTCGGATAAATTCAGATAAACCTACATTTCTGTGCTAACATTGTTTTCTAGTTTTGCAGGAACATTCAAGAAGAAGACTTAGTTATTTTTTTTCTTTATTTTATTCAATTCAATGTAAAAAATTAATATAATATTTGGAATAAGAGTTACATTTCTGCTTAAAATAGGGCTGCATTGCATACAGTATAATTTATGCAAATTTCAATATGTGATGTATGATTCATGCACATTATTTCAAATTCACTATGGTTTACATGAATGGCATGTGCACAAGCTCTTATGGAGTTTATAAACTCTATGGGATTCCTATTTATGGCCATAGTCAGAATACGAAGAAAACCAAGATTTATGATCTTCGTATTAGCTACATTCAGCCTACACACTTAGGCTAACTTCAAAATGCACTGCATTTCTCAAAGTTTTAAAAGGATTTCCCAATTCCTCAATTGAAATTCCCTTTTCAAATTCATATTCATTCATTTATGTCATTCAAATTGCATTATTCTCAAATTCATTTTCCAATTTCAATTTCAGAAAATTCAGTTTTCTCAAGAATTTTCAAGTCTTTCTCAGGATCTGATTTTCTCAAAATCCTGAGTTTTCAAAAGAGATTTCAAAGCATTTCCCAAGTTCAAACCAAGATTGTCCAATGTTTTAAAATTCTCAAATTTCAAAGTCTCAAGTTTTCAAAAAGATCGATTTTCTCAGATTTCCAATTTTCCTGAGAACCCAGTTTCCTGAGAATCCATTTTTCATTTCAAAAGTCATTTTCCAATGAATTTCTCAGATTTTCTCAGAATTCTCAAATCCATTTTCTCAGAAAAGCAATTCCAAATTTCAAAATTGGTTTTCTAAAGTTCAAATTTTCCTGAGAAATCACTTTCCAATGCAAATTTCTGACTTCCAATGAAATTCAATGATTTTCCCAGGAATTCAATTTTAAAGCATATTTCAAACTTTCCAAAGCAACCATCATTTTTTTCTCAAACATTGCATTATTTTCAAAATTTCATAGCACAAGCCTGATTCTCTGTGCATTCTAGGAAAAATAGAGCATAATTTAGATATTTAAGTCAAGTTAAAGCACATAATTGATCCTTGGTTCAATTACCCCTGGTAAAGGCGCCAGGAACGATTGAACCTCGTTCCAACAGGCGGTTCCCATTCCACGGAATTTTCCCGTAAATTTTCAAAACGGAGGTGAGTTAATTTTCAAAACCATTTTCAAAACTTTGGTCGAGTTTGACTCGCGAAATTCGTTTCTCTCTCGCAAGGGAGGGGGAAAATTTTGTGATGATAACAGGTTTGCCGACCGTGATGAGACCTGTCTTCGCCTAATCAATTATGTGCTCTAACTTAGCTGAATTATCAAAATTGTGCTCTATGGAATGTCAGCTTTAATTTCTGATATCATGTGAGCCTAGGAGCTTAGACTTGAACCCAGCTGACATGGATTGCATGTAGACTAGGCATGGTTTGGTAGGACCATATTGAAGAGAATTATTCATGCTCACTTAGACTTAGGTCTAAAATACAACACTCCTCAATCTAGGAATTATATGAAAACAATGTTTGCTTCTTCAAAAAAAAAATCAAAATTCTATCTCTTTAGGACTTAGAGCCCTCTGTTTGCCTGCATGTGCTCATGTTTTCAAAAAAGCACCCCACCTATGTCTACCCGGTCTTCACATTGCTGGGCTCTCTTCTAGAACCATAGTTCGGGATAGAGCCTCACAACTGGGCCACTTATTTGGGCTAACGCCTCCCTGCCATGTACCAAGGGCTATAGTCCAACGTATATCGGCAGACGCTCAAGGATGTTGGGAAAACACAAGCCTAGACCCGAAGATGAATTTTTATGCCACGTACATCGAGCCTCGGCTCGAGTATATCGGCATAGCATGATTCGACATAGTTGATCTGAGCCTAAAGTCAGGATTAGGGTCCTACAGCTCTTTTAAAATCAGTGCATTTAGAGTCAGCTTCTTAGGGAATGATGTATGTGCATAATTTTTTGTGCATGATATGATTGAATGCATTCTTCTTTTATTTTCTCATTTCCCTTTTGTTTCCCTTTTACATCATTTTCCAAATTTCATTTATTTTTTTTCAACAATTTTATCAAAACCCTGGATAATTTTCAAAACCTCATATTTTTCCTCAAAAGTCCAGGCAGTTTTCATTTTCCTACCTTTCCTCTGGACTTCAAATTTCTAACCTTATTTTGATCCTGCCTGCAATTTTTCAAATATTCAAATCTTGTCAAACTTCTTTTCTCCAGGTCTGTAAGATTTTCGTCTCTTTCCAAGTCCTTAGATATCTCTTGCATCATCTCAATTTCTCTAAAAAATTCTTCAGTTTGAACCATTCCTTTATTTTGCAGAAAGCATTGGCATTTCGCCACAGTTCAAACAAGGTTGGGAAAGAGAACAACACCAAGCAGTGTCGAAGAGATGAGTTCTTCGAGGCCAGTCAAGAAGCAGGACAAGACAAGTGAAGATGAGATTGATCCAGTCATGTACAGGATGTTTCAAAAAATGATGACAAAGATGCTATTGAAGCTACCCGAGTCAAGCATAAAAAAGGAGCCAGTCAAGGAGATGACACCAATCACATTCTCTGTGAACATCAAGGGCAACAACAATGGCAAAAGCAAAAGAGGTGGCAGGAAAAATCATACTGTCAGATTAGGAAACCCGAATACAGGCAGAAAGGACCACGCAGGTCAAAAGGATAAAATGGACAGTCAGAATGCCCGACCCCTCCAGTCCAGTCCCCAGCATCAAGGGAAAGAGCAGGAAAAACCAAAACACAAAGACTGGAACACTGATCGAAAGTTCACCCCTCTGGACCTGAAGCTCGAGACTGTTTTAGAAAACTTGCTCATAAAAGGCATGGTTCATTTACCAAAGGTCGTCGATCCCCCATCAATTATGGGCAGATTCAAAGAGCAATTTTGCAAGTTTCACCGTGCAATAGGACACGATACAGAAAATTGTTTTGTCCTCAAGAATATCGTTCAGGATCATATGGATAAGAATATTCTGGGGGAAAACAAAATAGTAGACCAACCGGCTATCCTAACCAAATTCCTTCAATCCTGCTCCCAGCAGAAAGCAAGCAGTCAAAAGAAGCCAAAGCATGAAGGTTGGGAGCGTGACCGCAAGCTCACTCCTCTAGATCAACCCCTCGAAAAGATCCTTGAATACATGCTGAGCAAAGGAATGATTAAGCTTCCAAGAATTGCTAATCCTTCGGTCGCCCTAGGGAAATGGAAAGATCGCTTCTGCAAATTCCATCGAGCTACAGGGCATGATATTGAGCGATGCTTTGTCTTCAAAAATATCGTTCAAGACTATGTTGACAAGAATCTCCCTGTTAAAGACAAAGACCAGTCGGCCGTTCTGACTGAGCCTTTCCTTGATCATTCATGAAGATGACAAATGCCAATGCTTTCTCATTTCCATCATTTCTGCTTTTTGCTTCTCTGAATAAATGTAGTCTCCAGTTGCTTTCTTTAAATTTGTCATCCTTCCTCCAAGACATCAATAAAATCATCAGTTTTCCTTATATTTGGAGGTCATTTTCTTCATAAGATTATTTTTTTGAACTCTCATGCAATATGCCCTTTGTGATGAATGCTTTTCCCTAAAAAAAAAAAAATCTTTTTGCCTTCCTTCTCAGATAATCTACCAAGTTCATAGGGAAGATCATTACCAATCATGCATTACTTTGTTATATTCCTTCAAAAATATCTTTTTCTTCATGGTTAACGGCCTCGCCTAGGTAACAAGGCATATCTCGGTTGTTTATTTCCTCTCACGGAATAACAATGCAATTGTCGCAATCCCAACAATAATCTCATCTCTGGTAAAGGGATATCCTTCAAATTGTCAACCCAATTTTAGATCTTCATCCATTATTTTCCTTCTATTCTCCAAGTCATTGCCCTCAAGAATTTCCCCTCATTCTAATCATCCTATTTGTCCTACAGAGAGTTTCGGCATTGTGGAATGGCTCAAACCAGATCCAAGAAGAAAACAGTGTCGCTTCAGCACCCTAACAGTAGCAGCGAGCAAGAGATGGATTCTCCGCGATCTGCTAGGAACCAAAGTCAACAAGCCAATGATGATGTTGATCCCCAGATGTATGCCATGTTTCAAAAAATGATGAATAAGATGATGGCAAAGCAAACAAGGGCCAGTTCTGACAAGATTCCTATCAAGAAAAAGATCAAGGGCCGAACATTGAAGAAACAACTGAAGATATCCAAGAAGTGTATCCAACATGAGGATACATCTGATGAAGCAAAATCAGGAGGTGACACCAATGAAGAGTGTGAGGCTCAACAAGCTTTTCAGAAGATGACACAGGGACAGGGGTCAGCCAATAAGCTAAAAGATCAGTCTGCTAATAACTTTGACCTGTCACAACTCAAAGATGTGGTCAAAATGGTTAAGGATCTGCAAGCCCGCGACAAGGGCAAAAGGATTTTTACAAGCGAAGATTTCTATGATGGTTTAGATGAGGATGATAGCCTAGAAGATCTCTCCCGTAAATTTGTCAAATTTGATGGGACTGGCGATCCCAAGACTCACCTGACTATGTTCTTTGCGGAGTGTAATCGATTCAAGAGAGACAATCATGCTTTGTTCAGATGTTTTCCTTACAGTCTGGAGGGCACCGCCGCCAAGTGGTACTCTGTTACATATCAATCCCATCGAGTTGAAGGAATTCGATAAAGTAGTTAATCTGTTCATTGAACGATTCTTTCTCAACACTAAAGCGCTGCCGACGCTAAACCATCTCTATAATACAAAGTAAAGAGATAATGAGAAAGCCAGAAACTTCATCCGCAGATGGAGAGGCACTTGCAATAAAATGAGAAATCCCATCTTAGAGGAGCATGCACTCCAGATTATTCTAAAAAAAATTTCACAACCTTTGAGAGGTCTTATCTCCACCTCGCCTTCCAAATCTTTCATTGAGCTTACTGAACGGGCCGAGTGGCTCGAGATGGGAATAAAGAATGGGGTCTATGATGGCATCACCCTCATTAAGAATAATCAAGATTCAAAGAAGAAGGAAAATTTTGCCTTCTCTGCCAATGTCGGTCGCAACGACTACAAAAATAGCAAGAGCAATCATGCAGGTCAGAAAGAAAAGTCTTCAAAGAATGAAAAATTGAGTCAGCAGAAAGAAAAGATAAAACAGGATGGTTGGGGTGACGATCGTCAGTTTACTCCTCTTGAGCAACCTCTTGATGAAATCCTCGAATATATGTTGACCAAAGAAATGGTAAAGCTCCCAAGAGCCACAGATCCTCCCACGATCATGGGAAGGTTCATGAACCAGTTCTGCAAATTCCATCGGGCAGTAGGGCACGATACTGACCACTGTTTTGTCTTCAAGAGCATCGTTCATGATTGCATTGATAAGAATCTCCTCGTTGAAGATGAAAAGAAGGACTAGCCATCTTTCCTTGATTACTCAAAAAGCTGACAATGGTAGCATTTTCCCACTTCTTATTTTGCCTTCAAAGGATGATGTAATCATGTCTATCTTTCCTTGATTTATCATTTTTTTTTTCTTTATCAATAAAATTATCAATTTTCCTCATAAGCTTGTTCTTCTTCTCTGTACCATGTCCTTCTGCGAGAAGTGATATTTTTCAGAGTCTCTCCTGAATCAATCAAAAGTCAGTTGCTTTGTTACCTTCATAGAGCATTCTTCGAACATCAATTATCTTCCTTTTATCCAGAATCTCTTTCCTCTATCACACTAGGGCATTATTTTAAAATTTGTCTTTAAAACATTTTGTATGTAGACGGATCAAACAAATCTCTCATTTTGCATGCATGTGCATTCATTTACATCATTTTGCATACATTTGCATTCATTTGCATTTACATGCATTCATTTACATCAAATTCACTTCCCCTTCAGGTTAAGGGATAAACCTGAACTACCCATTCAGGATAAGGGATAAATCCTGAGACCCCGACAGTTGTCTAAGTCATCGTGAGGATGAAGACTGAAAATCTCTCATCAGAATCAGTTGGGTAAAATTTTCTAAATCCAGTGTTCATGCTGGTAAAATTTTCTAAATCCAGTGTTTGTGCTGGTAAATTTTAAAAAAATCCAGTGTTCGTGCTGGTAAGATTTTCAAAATCCAGTGTTCGTGCTGGTAAAATTTTCGAAATCCAGTGTTTGTACTGGTAATTCTTCAAAATCCAGTGTTCGTGCTGGTAATTCTTCCAAAAACAGTATTCGTACTGATCCATTTTCAAAATTCAGTAGTTATACTGGTTCATTTCCAAAATCCGGTATTCACACTGGTACATCTTTCAAAATCCAATTGTTATTGGTCGGACTTTCAAAAACCATTTTTTATTGGTCAAATTTTCTAAAATCTGGTTTTACTGGTTAGTGTTTTCAAACCTAATCCATGTTGGTCTAGTCTTCTTGCGGGATTCGAGTTCCGACTCGAATTTTCTTTCCTCTGGGATTCAAGTTTCAACTCAAATTTCTTTCCCTTCTGAATTGGTCTAGAAAATTAGAGTTCCGACTCGAATTTTCTTCCAAATCCAATTCAAATGTCCTAGAATTGGTCCAGAAGATTAGAGTTTCGACTCAAATTTTCTTCCAAATCCAATTCAAATGTCCTACAATTGGTCTAGAAAATTAGAGTTCTGACTCAAATTTTCTTCCAAATCCAATTCAAATGCCTGGAATCGGTCTATAAAATTAGAGTTTCGACTCAAATTTTCTTTCAAATCCAATTCGCTTGGCTTTCCTTTAAAGGTTTGAACTTCTACTCAAACTTTTCTACAATTTAGTAATTGGTCTAAAAGATCCAAGTTTCGACTTAAATTTTCTTTCAAAACCCAATTCATTTAGTTTTTCCTTGAAGATTTGAATTCCGATTCGAATCTTCCCTCAAAACCCAGTTTAGCACCTGGTCCATTCAAAGCTCACAAGTTGAATCCTTCCTTCTTAAACTATGGTCCTTAGGTTAAATCCCTATGGAATTGATAGTTCGTAGGTCGAACCCCTACTGAACCAATGTGATCCCTAGATTAAATTCCTATGGAATTGATAGTTCTTAGGCTGAATCCCTATTGAACCCATGTCATTCCCAGTGAACCAATGTCGTTCTCAATAGAACCAATGTCGTTCTTAGGCTGAATTCCTATTGAACCCATATTATTCCCAGTAAACTAATTCTCAATTTCGGCCTCAAGTCAACCAATTTCGACCTTCGGGTCAATCAATTTTCAATTTCCAAATATCAATTTCTAAATTCCAAATTTCAAATATCAAATTTTAAGATTTCAAAATTTCAAATTCTAATTTCGACCCTTTTGGTCACCCAATACCAATTTTAGTCATTTCCTCTTGCGATAGACCCTTTTTATAGGGAGAGTTCAAGGGAGATCGTTCTTTTCGCATGCTATCCTTTGTTCACCTAGCCCCTTTTCAGGGAGAGTTTGAAGAGACTCGTGTCTATGTGAACCGTTTGCAAAACAAAATTCCAATTTCATGCAAGGAACCCTTAGTTCAGGGAGAGCTTCGACGGAAGTTCGCTTTCCTTGTGACCGCAATTTCAAACTAGGCCATTTCATCATGAAGGACCCGCTTTTCAAGGAGAGTGTGATGGACTCGTTCCCTCATGACCAATTCACCAACCTCACCATTGTCGGCCCCCTTTCCATAAGAGAAGCCTAATGTTAGGAAGTCTTGACGAAAACTTAATTTTTCTTCGAAAGTTCATTTTGCAAACACCTCCTCTTTAGGGAAGAGATGAGTAATTCCTATTTCAAATTCTGAATCTTCTTCTTTGGAGAAAGGAGAAAAAAATTTCTGTCATGGATGCGTTGTGTTGTGCTTCAAATGCTCGCTTTCACAAAGGATTTCAAGAAAATTTTGCCAATTTGTCATTAAATATTTGTTGATTTCAAAATTTTTATTGCACAAAAACATTACCTCAGAATACCTTCAGTATTACTTTCGAAAGAACAAAACTTTCGCGAGAAAGGATTCAAAATTCAAATCTTTCTATTGGCCAACCAAAAGGATGGAGAATAAATCCTCGATATGGCCAGCAAAGGAAATTCAATGTTGTTGCAAAGCCATAAGTGATTGGTATTGATCGCAGTCAATGGCACATTTTTAAAGATAATTCTTGAAAAATAAATCAGTCGAAATATCCTAGGTGATACAGAAAAATCCACTCAATCCCTATATCGCCTTAATCACCTAAGTTGCAATTAAATATCTGCAAAAGGGATCTCTCAATTGTCGTCAAGATGAAGACGCATTATGCGAGTTAGACCCCCGGGGCCAAAGAAGATTTAGATCATCTCCAAGATGAAGGAGTTTGTGATGAATCCTTCCAGGGAAAGTCCAAAGCACTGTCGAGATGAAGGCAGATGCGATGAGCCTCTCGACAAACCCTAAAGGATATTTAATTTCTCCTATCACCAAGAGATTTCCAATCAATGAGCCAATAACTGCCAATATAATCCCTTAAAAAAATAAAAAATAAAAAATAAAGGATCGGAGCATCTCTGAGATGGAGTTTGTGACGTACCCTTCCCCAAAAAAAAGAGAGAGAAAAGTCAGGACATCTCCAAAATAAAGGATGATATAATCCCCAAAAACCCAAGAGAGCACCAATTCTGTCAAAAAAAAAAGTGGGCAGAAAGATCATCATGAGAAAAGAATCCCAGAATATCAGACTGCCAAATTTGCCAAAGAATCTTCTTTAAATTTGTGAAATTCTACTATCAATATTCTTTCACCAATTGCTTTCACAATATCAAGAATACTCGCTTTTCTGTTCATATCAAGGAAATTGATAGCTCCCTTGAAAGAAAGTCAATTGCAAGAAATTTGAATTCGAATCTTGATTCTATGGAGTTAAGCTCAGTCGTAGGTAATACTTCAGGTTTAATGAGGGAATACTTTCAAACCAATGTGCATTATTTCCAATTATTTTGAATCAACAAACAATTTTTAACATTTTGGCAATATTTTCGTACTATCTTGACATGAAGTGAAGAGCTCGATGTCCATCTTGACACATCCTGGTATCACCTTTTACCTCCTTGAGAGAGTAACCTTTATCATCTTTCGCGTTGTTGAAAGATTAGCCTTTTCTCTGAAATGATAACTTTTGTTATCTTTCGCGTTATCGAAAGAATCCATCTTTTGCGTTGTCAAAAGAATCGCCTTGCTCCTTTGGATCGCCTTGTCGTCTTTCACGTTGTTGAAAGAATCGCCTTGTTCCTTTGGATCGCCTTTGCTATCTTTCGCATTGTCGAAAGAATCCCTCTTTTGCGTTGTCAAAAGAATCGCCTTACTCTATTGGATAGACTTGTCATCTTTCGAGTTGTTGAAAGAATCGCCTTATTCCTATGGATCGCCTTTGCCATCTTTCGCGTTGTCGAAAGAATCCATCTTTTGCGTTGTCAAAAGAATTGCCTTGCTCCTTTGGATCGCCTTGTCATCTTTCGCGTTGTTGAAAGAATCGCCTTGTTCCTTTGGATCGCCTTTGCCATCTTTTGCGTTGTCGAAAGAATCCATCTTTTGCATTGTCAAAAGAATCGCCTTGCTCCTTTGGATCGCCTTGTCATCTTTCGCGTTGTTGAAAGAATCACCTTGTTCCTTTGGATCGCCTTTGCCATCTTTCGCGTTGTCGAAAGAATCCATCTTTTGCGTTGTCAAAAGAATCGCCTTGCTCTTTTGGATCGCCTTGTCATCTTTCGCGTTGTTGAAAGAATCACCTTGCTCTTTTGGATCGACTTGTCATCTTTCGTGTTGTTGAAAGAATCGCCTTGTTCCTTTGGATCGCCTTTGCTATCTTTCACGTTGTCAAAAGAATCCATTTTTTGCGTTGTCAAAAGAATCGCCTTGCTCCTATGGATCGCCTTGTCATCTTTCGCGTTGTTGAAAGAATCGCCTTGTTCCTTTGGATCGCCTTTTTCATCTTTCGCGTTGTCCAAAGAATTCATCTTTCGCGTTGTTGAAAGAGTCGCCTTATTCTTCTTCAAAAAAAAAAAAATTTTGTCTTATTCACCATCCAACTTACCATTTTCTATCTTCCTGATCAGGATAAGGATACAAACCTGAGCCTCATTTTGA
Source organism: Nuphar pumila (assembly GCF_984573655.1). Lineage (NCBI taxonomy): Eukaryota > Viridiplantae > Streptophyta > Magnoliopsida > Nymphaeales > Nymphaeaceae > Nuphar > Nuphar pumila. The sequence goes on from NC_143264.1 coordinate 28,437,217, forward strand.
TGAGGTATTTCATTTCCAGATCAGGTTAAGGGTTAAAACTGAGCCTCATTTTGATGAGGTATTTCATCTCCCGGTCATGTTAAGGGTCAAACCTAAGCCTCGTTTCTACACGAGGTATTTCCTGTCCCATCCAGGTTAAGGGCAAAACCTGAATCTCCACTTCTTCGAAGCAAATTTTTCCACTTCATATCTATCATTCTCATCAAGGCTAATTTCTTCATATCCAGTCAGATTATTCTAACTGGGGCATTTTTATAGCCAAAATTTGGTGTGTTTTTCTTTGCCACTAAGCTCGTCCTCAAGCTGGCTTAGTAGCAAAGAGGGGCATCTGTAAACACCCCAAATTTTCCTCATCCATTCTCAAACAACACCCCTCGTGCAGTGTCAACCCTGTTAGGTCAATGTAGGAGTCAAACCTCGAGTCAGTTTTAGAAAATCACCATTTTACCCATTTTTATTAGGAAAAATACCATTTTACCCCTAGGTCATCCCGGACCCTAGTCAGTCGGAGTCAACCAAGCTCATCGGTCAGTTCAGGACAGTTAGAATATCAGTCATCTCAAGCTCATCTGAGCTCACAATGAACAGACCATTTTCATTTCTGACAATTCCTGCCAAAATGGGATCATTTCTTCAGAAATGAGTTCATTTCTCACTCAAATCCAAGTCAATTGTCTCCAAGTCAGTCATATTCCCCAGAGTCTAGCCTGAGCTCATCAATAGTTCAAGCGCTCGAGTTTCAGTTCAAAACCATTTCTAGGTGTACAAGAGCCCGGTTTAGTCCATTTCAGCTCTTTCAGCTGAAAACTGAGCTAAGTTCAGTCAATTGAGCTAGTGTTTGAGCTTCAATTTTAGTTCATGTCAGTATTACTGACCTTTGTTCTAGCTCGAACCCAGCTTAGGTTCGTAATTCACTTCGCTTCAGTGATCATTCTGTACCATTTTTATAAAAATGGCAGCTTTTCTTGAAAATTCAGTCGGAAAGGTCGGTTGAGTCAATATCATTGTTAGCTCATTGGAGTTCTGAAACTCTAGAACCCAGCTCAGTCTAGCTCATCTTAGTTCAATCCAGCTCAAACCCCAAATTTCAGTGTCACTCTTACCCAGTAGAGTCCCGAAAACCATTTCTTGAGCTATTTTGCAAATTTTATCAATTTTAATGCTTTTTAAACCGGTATAGCTGCCAATCGGGGTTTTAAATCCAAAATTCTTCATTTAGGATTAGCATTTCGCATGTCATTTCCCATTATTTCATATCATTTCTCAGCATTTCATAACATTTCATCACATTTCATTTCATTTCATTTTCGAAGTCCAGAACTCTAGTTTTATAAATTTCAATCCAGATCAAGTTTCAAAAGCTTTCAGAAATCAATTTCAAACCCCGGGTTTTTCAAAATTGACATTTTTACCCCCGAGATTCTAAATTTGGAAATATTTTCTCGAGAAAAATAATCTGAATTTCTTTCAAAATTAAATTTTCAAATTCTACACTGGATTTGCTTCACAACGGAGTATTGAACCTCAAAATCCGAGCTTGTTTCAAAAACTACCAAAAATAGCTCATTTCGTTTGGAAATATTTTCTCGAGAAAAACAATCTGGATTTCTTTCAAAATTAATTTTTCAAATTCTACACTAGATTTGCTTCGCAACGAGGTATTAAACTTCAAAATCCGAGCTCGTTTCAAAAACTACCAAAAATAGCTCGTTTCGTCTGGATATTTTTTGAAAAGACTATTTTACCCCTTTAATCGTCAAAATGAATTTCAAAAGTGGAATTTGGACCCACTCTGAGATGGCCCATCCATTTGCATTTTCTTGTTTTAATTTATAAGAAAAGAAAAAAAAATATCTTTTTCTTTATTTTTTGTTTGTTTTATTTTATTTTTTAATTATTTTATTCTTCCTAAGGTGGGACCCACAAGGGGGTCGACCACCCTAGCCCACCTTCCAGCCCACTTCCTTTCTTGTTTTTCCTCCATTTTTTTTTTTCTATTTTTTTCTTTCCTTCTTTCTTTCTTTCTTCTTCCTTTTTCTTTCTTTCTTTCTTTCTTTCCTCTCCCACCACTCACGTGTGTCATTTTTCCAGCCTTCTTCTCCTTCCTCTTTCCCTCTCCTTTCTTCCCCCTTCTTTCCTTTTCCTTCTTTCCCTCTTCTTTCCTTTTCCTTCCCTTCCTTCTTTCCCCATTCTTCCTTACCTCCTTTCCATCTCTTCCAAGGTCATAAGACTCTAGCCATTCACGTATGGCTGTAGACAAAAAAAAAGTTAGCTGCTATTATTAGCAACTTAGGTTTTAATGGATTAAAATCTAAGTTATCAAAAAGAAAAAGAACAGCTGCCCCAAAGGAGACCCCATCTCACGTCTTTCTTTCTCCCTCTCTCTCTCTCTCTCCCTTTAGCTCTCTCTTTTCTTTGTTGCCATAGTCATCCACGTTACAACACCCTTCCTCCATCAATAGCAGCTTCAAACTTGGTACCAATCCAGCCATCATCCTCACCATCGGTTCAGCCACCAACCTCTCCTTGCAGCAGCCTTTATACCTTCAGCCTTCAACAAACTCCACCAGTAGCCTTCACCACCTCTCCTTGCAGCAGCACACAACATCTTCATCTTGCTTCAGCCAGCAGCCATCACACAAGATAAGTTTCAGCCGCCAGCCACCTCTCATTGCAGCAACACACAGCCGTCTCCAATGTCTTCCTCAACACCAACACAACCAACATCCCCAGCTCCAACTGCAGGCCTCCACCTTCAGTTAGCCCCAGCCGGCGCACCACCCTTCACGCCCAGTCATCACCCTCCTTGGCAGCTCCATCTGCCATCTTCTCCAGCCCATCAACAAAGGGGCAAACCCCCTTGGTTGCAGCCACGAACCACAACATAGCAGTCACCACAGTAACCCTTCAATTGCAACTCCTCTCCAGCCGTTTCAAGCATAAACCCAAGGTAAGTCAATATGCTCTTTCCCTTTAACGATTTTTGTTTATTTATTTAGTTAAATTTCAGTGCTATTCTCTTTGAGAGGGAGGAATCTAATGTAAAACCAGTTTAAAACTGGATCCATCTTGCTAAATCTTTTTTTAATCTATGGATTTAAGTAACATGAAACAAAGGTTTTCATGTTATGGTTACGTAAAGAGGTGATCCATCCGATGCATGGATCGGATCCCTCCTTGCAAAAGCCAATATCAAAATACATCATGCCCCCTGTTGATTTTTGTTTCATTTTCGTGTTTCACGTATCTTCTATGTTGCATTAACTTAGTTGTATTATTTCATAGTCATTTTACTTATGCAATATAGTTTTATTTGATAATTTTCTAGTGTCTTAGTCGATGTGCATAGTCCACTTGTCATTTCTTGCTTAAATTCCTATCAATAAATCTTGAATCTTTTGTGGTAGATGCATATATGTGTTTGTGATTCCCTGTAAAAAACCCCTATTGAGTTGGACTCTACAACTTTGTTTTAAAAATCAAATTCCAATTTGGGTTTTTGACTTCTCTGAATTTTCAATTTCTGCTTTAGCAGAAAAGAACCTCCGGCATCACCCTTGTGAGAGATCCGGATTGTCTTTTAAAAATCACAGTGGATTCATAATTAAATCTACTAATGATATGGAAATTTTGAATTTTTTCCAATTAGTTTTGACCTATGTAAAAAACCGTATTTCTTAAACCTCTGGGAAAATCTTGATTTTTCTTCATCAGGGTATAGACAGACTTTAACGCATCAAGTCCGTCCAATCCATAGCTCTTCTTCAAAACCTTTCAACACAAAAGTTGTTTCTAACATGTTGTCCTGACATTTACCCAAATGGGGGAATTTTTGGAACTGTTTCAGTATTTTTCTCAAAATTTTATTTTCTATCTGACAGATTTCAATATCGAAAAATTTCAGAGATTCGGGTCTCTGATAACAGTGTGCCCTTTTTCCAAACCGTAACCTTATTACCAATAGTGTAAAAAGACTAAATTTTTCTCTGTTTGTCAGAGAAATTTTCCCACAATTTCAGACTTTTTCCCATCTGTTTACTATTTTTCCCATATTTTCTACCGAAAGCTGTCTGTTTCCCCAAAATCCTAGAGTCGCCGGATTCCGATCCGACTTGCCGGAGTGGCACTGCTCCGACCATAGGTCAAAACCAGAAAGTGTAAAAGGAAACAATCATTGCCCTACTGTCCTATATCACCCCATAAAATTTGGGAAATTTTTATAGAAGTTTGATATCCAAAATCCCCTTTAGAATCAACATTTTAGGCAAAAATCACAAAATTTAGGGTTTTTATTTGAATTTCCATATTTAAAAATACAAAAAAATAGATTTTCGAGCTCCATTATGTTTCTAGGGTTATTGTAGGTGTCCATGCCAAATTGGGTTTAATTCCAACTTCATTTGCTCCATGTGCTAGTTTATCTTTAAATTCAGAAGCAAAAATCAGGCGAAAATCAGATTAAATTTGATATTTTATGTTATTTTTGCCATTTTAGGGTTTTTATCATGTACATAAGCATGTAGAATCATATTAGGGTTAATTTCAACCTCATTTGCATTTCACATTTTTCAATTTTGCAAAATTTATTTCAGAAAACTCTGGTTTCAAGGCCATAGTCTTGTTATCAAGGGTATTTTGGTCATTTTGACCTAAATTTCGAAATTTTAATATTTAATTTCATAAATTTTCATGCATATCATCATATTTCATCATATTGTATTTGATTTATTTCATTTGATTTTCAAAATTCCAAAATTTACAAAAAAATCTTTCAGAAAACCCTGATTTCAAGGTCATCAGGGGTATTTTGGTCATTTTGACCCAAATTTCTAATTTTCAAGTTTATTTTCGAAATTTCTTCATTATTTTTCATGTTTATATCAAAGAGGGTATGAATTTGGGTTTATATCTAAATAATATCCGATAATTTCCAATATTTTCAGATAAATTCAAATAAACCTACATTTCTGTGCTAACAATGTTTTCTAGTTTTGCAGGAACATTCAAGAAGAAGACTTAGTTATTTTATTTATTTATTTTATTCAATTCAATGTAAAAAATTAATATAATATTTGGAATAAGAGTTACATTTCTGCTTAGAATGGGGCTGCATTGCATATAGTTTGATTTATGCAAACATACACATTATTTCAAATTCACTATGGTTTAAACGAATGGCACGTGCACAAGCTCTTATGGAGTTTATAAACTCGATGGGATTCATATTTATGGCCATAGTCAGAATACGAAGAAAACCAAGGTTTATGATCTTCGTATTAGCCACATTCAGCCTACACACTTAGGCTAACTTCAAAATGCACTACATTTCTCAAAGTTTTAAAAGGATTTCCCAATTCGTCAGTTGAAATTCCCTTTTCAAATTCATATTCATTCATTCATATCATTCAAATTGCATTATTCTCAAATTCATTTTCCAATTTCAATTTCAGAAAATTCAGTTTCCTCAAGAATTTCCAAGTCTTTCTCAGGATCCGATTTTCTCAAAATCCTGAGTTTTCAAAAGAGATTTCAAAGCATTTCCCAAGTTCAAACCAAGATTTTCCAATGTTTTAAAATTCTCAAATTTCAAAGTCTCAAGTTTTCAAAAAGATCGATTTTCTCAGATTTCCCATTTTCCTGAGAACCAAGTTTCCTGAGAATCCATTTTTCATTTCAAAAGTCATTTTCCAATGAATTTCTTAAATTTTCTCAGAATTCTCAAATCCATTTTCTCAGAAAAGCAATTCCAAATTTCAAAATCAATTTTCTAAAGTTCAAATTTTCCTGAGAAATCACTTTCCAATGCAAATTACTGACTTCCAATGAAATTCAATGATTTTCCCAAGAATTCAATTTTCAAGCACTTTTTCAATCAATTTTCAAGCATATTTCAAACTTTCCAAAGCAAACATCATTTTTTCTCAAACATTGCATTATTTTCAAAATTTCATAGCACAAGCGTGATTCCCTATGCATTCTAGGAAAAATAGAGCATAATTTAGATATTTAAGTCAAGTTAAAGCACATAATTGATCCTTGGTTGAATGACCCATGATAAAGGTGTCAGGAACGGTTGAACCTCGTACCGATAGTCGGATCCCATTCCACGGAATTTTCCCACAAATTTTCAAAACAGAGGCGAGTTAATTTTCAAAACCATTTTCAAAACTTTGGTCGAGTTTGACTCGCGATATTCGTTTCTCTCTCGCAAGGGAGGGGAAATTTTTTGCGATGATAACATCAGGTTAAGGGTTAAACCTGAGCCTCATTTTGATGAGGTATTTCATTTTCCGGTCAGGTTAAGGGTCAAACCCGAGCCTTGTTTCTACATGAGGAATTTCCCGTCCCATCCAGGTTAAGGGCAAAAACCTAAGTCTCACTTCTTTTGAAGTAAATTTTTCTTCCTCATTCTCTATTTCATATCTACCATTTTCATCAGGGCTAATTTCTTCATATCCAGTCAGATCCTTCTAACTGAGGCATTTTTATTGCCCAAATTTGGTGTGTTTTTCTTTGTCACTAAGCTCGTCCTCAAGACGACTTAGTAGCAAAGAGGGGCATCTGTAAACACCCCAAATTCTCCTTATCCATTCTCAAACAATCCTCCTCGTGTAGTGCCAACCCTATCAGGTCGGTGTAGGAGTCAAACCCCGAGTCAATTTCAGAAAATCACCACTTTACCCATTTTCACTTAGAAAATTACCATTTTGCCCCTAAGTCATCCCGAACTCCAGTCAGTGGGTGTCAACCAAGCTCATTGGTCAGTTCAGAATAGTTAGAATATCAGTCATCTCAAGCTCACCCGAGCTCACAATGAATAAACCATTTTCATTTCTGACCATTCCTGCCAAAATAGGATCATTTCTTCAGAAATGAGCTCATTTCTCACTCAAATCCAAGCCAGTTGTCTCCAAGTCAGTCATGTTCCTCAGAGTCTAGCTTGAGCTCACCAAGCGTTCAAGTGCTCCAGTTTCAGTTCAAAACTATGTCCAAGTGTCCAGGAGCCCATTTTAGCTTGTTTCGGCTCTTTCAGCTGAAACTGAGCTCAGTCTGATCGATTGAGCTAGTGTTTGAGCTTCGATTTTAATTCATGTCAGTATTATTGACCTTTGTTTCAGCTCAAACCCAGCTCAAATTTGTAATTCACTTCACTCCAGTGACCATTTTGTACCATTTCTCTAAAAATGGCAGCTTTTCTTGAAAATTTAATCGGAAAGGTCAGTTGAGTTTGTGTCTTGTCAATTCATTTGAGTTCTGAAACTCTAAAACCTAGCTCAATCCAGCTCATTTCAGTTCAATTCAGCTCAAACCCTAATTTTCAGTGTCACTCTAGCTCAGTGGAGTATGAAAACCATTTCTTGAATCATTTCGCAAATTTTGTCAATTTTAACACTTTTTGAACTAGTACAACTGCCAATCGGGGTCTAATATCCAAAATTCTTCATTTAGGGTCTACATTTTGCATGACATTTCATATCGTTTCTCAGCATTTCATAACATTTCATCACATTTCATTTCATTTTCAAAGTCCAGAACTCCAGTTTTATAAATTTTAATCCAGATTGAGTTTTAAAAGTTTTCAGAAATCAATTTCAAACCCTGGGTTTTCAAAATTGATATTTTTACCCCCAAGATTCTAAATTTGAAAATGTTTTCCCAAGAAAAATAATCTGAATTTCTTTCAAACTCAAATTTTCAAATTCTACACTGGATTTGCTTCGCAACAGTGTATTGAACTTCAAATTCTGAGCACGTTTCAAAAACTGCCAAAAATAGCTTGTTTCGTCTGGAAATTTTTTTAAAAGACTATTTTACCCCTCTAATCTTTAAAATGAATTTCAAATTTGGAAAAAGAGCCCACTCTGAGATGGCTCCTTTATTCTCATTTAAAAAAAAGGAATTTATCTTCTTCTTTTCTTTTTGATTTCTTTCATTTTTTTCATTTTTTTTATTTTTTTATTTTATTTTATGAGAGGATGTGGGACCCACAAGGGGGTCAACCAGCCCCCTCTCCCTTCCTCTTTCTTTCTTTTTTCCTTCCCCCTTTTCCTTTTTCTTCTTCTTTTTTCTTTTCTTTTCTTTTTCTTTTTCTTCCCTTTCTTCTTCTTCTTTCTTTTCTTTTTCTTTCTTCTTTTTCTTCCTCTTTCTTCCTTCTTTCCCCTCTCCAGCCCACTCATGTAAGCCTCTTCTCCCTCCTCCTTCTTTTCTTTCCTTTTCTCTTCTTCCTTCTCTTCCCTTTCTTTCCTTCTTTCTTTTCCCTCCCTTTTTCTTTCCAATTCCCATTGTCTAACCTCCCATACTTAAACATCCCACTCTACAACTCCCCTCTCATTAAATCTACTAAAAACTTAGAGAAAGGGATTATTTTTCCTAAGTTATCAACATAAAAAAAACACATTGTGGATCTCCTCTCCCTTTCACGCCTCTCTCCCTTGGCTCTCTCTTTCTCCCTCTTTCTCTTCACCTCCTCAACACAACAGCCCCTTCAACTTGGGTTCCAGCCATTGCAGCTCCACAACATAGCAGCAGTCACCCCAGCTACAAGGTGCAGCCATCTATACCTTCACACAAGCCATCACTGCAAGCATCTTCTTTGCAGCAAGAGACGCTCAACAGTTCACCTTCAACTCGGCTTCACCCCCTACAACACCTCCTTCACACCCAGCTGGTGACCATCTTCTTCAAGTCACAACTACATTCATTGCAGCCAGCATCTCCATTATAACACCCACCTTCAACAAGTCCAGCCTTCTAAGGCTCTTCCTCACGTAGCGGCTACCTCCCTTTGGTGTAGTTAGCCCTAGGCGTAGTCGCAGCCTCCTTTAACCTTCAACCGGTTCCAACCAAGCTTCCCTCTCAAGGTAAGAGCAATGATTTCTTTGTTTTATTTGTTATTATTATCAATGTTATAAATACAACATATGAGCTCATTTTTTTTTTAGATGAAAGGTTGTGTGAGGGAAGAAGACCCATCCGATGAATGGATCAGATCACTTCAATCCATAGCCACATTAAAAATTTATGATTCGTATGTCCCTTATTATCTTCTTTTTATGTTTAGATGTATACTATAGGCATGGTGTTTAGTTTGATTTGTGGGTTTCTGGTTACAAACTACATCAGTTTCATTAAAATGCATCTAGTATTTTGTAGGGTTATCATCAATATGCATCATGTAGTCATTATTTCATATAAGAGATAGTCATGTTAAATTCTAAAATTTTTGTTTTAATTGTACTTGTTTGTTACGAATTCTCTGTAAAAAATACAGATTGGTTTGACACATGCAACCCTGTTTTAAAAATCCAAAATCATATCCTGTTTTTGACCCCTCTGGAAAATCCAAATTCTATTTTAGCAGACTTTAGGGTCCTAGATCACTCTTGTGGGAGATCTGAATCCTCCCCTAAAAATTACAGTAGATTCAAAGTGAAATCTATTAATTGTCTGAAAATTTTGAGATTTTTATAAATAGATTGGTCTCTGTAAAAAATCAATTTTTTCATACCTCTCGGAAAACCTCGATTTTTCTTTGTCAGGGTATAGACCAACACTAATGTGTTGTGTACGCTCAACCCGTAGCTTGAATGCCAAAACTTTCAACATGAAAGTTGTTTCTAACCCATTCCTTTGTCATTTCCCTAAATTTGAGAATTTTTGGGACTGCCCAAGTATTTTTCTTGAAATTATATTTTCTGTCTGACAGATTCCAATATCCAGAAATTCCAGAGATCCAGGTCTCTGATAACAGTGTGCTCATTTCCAAACCATAACCCGAATCCCAATTCTGAAAAAAGAAGAAAACTTCCTCTGTTTATCAGAGACATTTTCTCACAATTTCAGACATTTTCACATCTGTCTGCTATTCTTTCCATATTTTCTCCCAAAACCTGTCTGTTTGCCCTAAATCCTAGAGTCGCCAGATTCCGATCCGACTTGCTAGAGCTGTCCAGATCCGACCATAGGTCAAAACCAAAATATGTAAAAGAAAAAAATCCTTGCCTTACTGTCCTCAATCACCCCATAAAATTTGAAATCTTTTTATGGAAGTTTGATATCCGAAATCTAATTTAGAATCAGCATTTTAGGCAAAATTTTGATTTTTTAGGATTTTTAGCTATTTTTCATATTAAAAAAATAACAAAAAAATAGATTTTCGAGCTTCATTATGTTTTTTAGGGTTAGTTTAGGTGTCCATGCCAAATTTGGCTCAATTTCAAGTTCATTTTCTTTATATGTTAGTTTATTTTTAAATTTAGAGGCAAAAATCGAGTCAAACTTGATATTTTATGATATTTTTGCCATTTTATGGTTTTTATCATGTAAATAAGCATGTCATGTCATATTAGTGTTAGTTTCAATGTCATTTGTATTTCAATTTCTCATTTTTGCAAAAAAAATTTCAGAAAACCCTAGTTTCAAGGCCATAGTCTTGTTGTCAGGGGCATTTTGGTCATTTTGACCACAATTTCAAAATTTCAAACTTTAATTTTCTAAATTTTTATGCATATCATCATATTTCAGCATATTGTATTTGATTTATTTTATTTGATTTTCAAATTTCTAAATTTATAAAAATTCTTTCAGAAAACCCTGATTTCATGGTCATCAGGGGTATTTTGGTCATTTTGACCCCAATTTCGAATTTCCAAGTTTATTTTAAAATTTTATTCATTATTTTTCATGTTTAGATCAAAGGGGGTATGAATTTGGGTTTATATTTGAATAATATCTGATAATTTCTAATATTTTTGGATAAATTTAGAAAAACCTACATTTTTGTGCTAACATTGTTTTCTAGTTTTGCAGAAACATTCAAGAAGAAGACTTAACTTTTATTCTTTTATTTTTATTCCATGTAAAGATGTAATAATTTGGAATAAGAATTTACATTTCTTCTTAGAATAGAACTGCATTGCATATAGTTTAATTTCTGCAAATTCTGATATCTGATGCATCATTCATGCACATTTTTCCAAAATTCACTATGGTTGACATGAATGGCACGTGCACAAGCTCTTACGAAGTTTATGAACTTGGTGGGATTCATATTTATGGCCATAGTCAGAATACAAAGAAAACCAAGATTTATGATTTTCGTATTAGCCACATTCAACCTACACTCTTAGGCTAACTTCAAAAATGCACTGCATTTCTCAAAAACTCAAAAGGATTTCTCAATGAAATTCTCTTTCAAATTCATTCATATCATTCAAATTGCATTATTTTCAAATTCATTCTCCAATTTCAATTTCAGAAAAATCAATTTTCCCAAAATTTCTAAGTCCTTCCCAAGATTTGATTTTCTCATAACTTTGAATGAGATTTCAAAGTATTTCCCAAGTTCAAAATCATGATTTCCCAAGATTTCCACATTCTCAATTTCCTTTTCAAATCCCAAAATCGATTTTTCCAAAGTTCCTTGAATTATTTCAAAAATTGATCCAGAATCCTCAATTCCAATTTCAAAAATCGATTTTCTCAGATTTCCCATTTTCCTAAGAATCCAGTTTCCATTTCAAAAATCATTTTCCCATGAACTTCCTGATTTTCTCAGAATTCTCAATTCTATTTCCTCAGAAAAGAAATTCAAAGCTCAAAATCAATTTTCTCAAAGTTCAAGTTTTCCTGAGAATTCATTTTCCAATGCTAATTTCTGATTTCTAATGAAGTTCAATGATTTTCCCAAGTATTTCTCAAGCATTTTCCAAGCACATTTCAATTTTCCATAGCAAACATCATATTTTTCAAACTTGCATTATTTTTAAAATTTCATAGCACATGCTTGATTCTTTGTGCATTCTAGGAAAATAGAGCATAATTTAGATAATTTAACTTAGTCAAAGCGCATAATTGATCCTTGGTTCTATTACCCCTGGTAAAGGCACCAGGAACGGTTGAACCTCGTACTGACAAGCAGATCCCATTCCACAGAATTTTCCCGCAAATTTTCAAAACGGAGGCGAGTAATTTTCAAAATCAATTTTCAAAACTTTGGTCGCGTTTGACTCGCAGAATCGTTCTCTCACTGTCGCAGAGGGAGGGGAAAAACTTTTGCGATGAGAACATCGGTCAAACAAAATCCCGCTTTCAAGTTGGTCGGTCAAACAAATCCTGCTTTCGAGCTGGTCCACCAATTAAATCCTGCTTTTGAGCTGGTCCGTCAAAACAAAATCCAGTTTCTACTGGTAAGGATTTCTAAAACCTCATTTTTATATTATTTATTCCAAATTTCAGCTCAAGGTCCTATCAAAATCTATATTGAGTGATTATTTCATAATGGATTCTCGAAAACTTTGCCAATTTGCTAAAAATATTTGTTGATTCCAATATTCTTACTGCACAAAGAATCACCTCAGACTACCTCTAGTATTCTTTCCAAAAAGTGAAGCTTTTTGTAAAAAGGGATAAAATTCAAATCTTTTCCCTGTTGATCAACCAAAAGGATGTAAGAAATATCCTCGATATGATTAGCGAAAGAAATATTCAATGATGTTGAAAAGCCAAAAGCGAATCGATATTGATCATTGCTATGATGCATGTTTAAATATGACTATCTGACAATCAGGCAGTGGAAATATCCTGAGCTATAAAAAGAATCCACTCCATCCATATCTCCTCAGCCGTTTAAGCTGCAATCAAATATCTGCAAACGGGATCTCTCAATTGTCGTCAAGTTGAAGACGAATGTGTGAGCTAGACCCCCAAGGCCAAAGAAGACCTCCCGACAAACCCTAAAGGATATTTGATTTCTGCTATCATCTAAAGATTTTTTGAGCCAATATCATCAACATAATTCTTGAGAAAAAGGAAGGATCGGAGCATCTCCAAGATGAAGGAGTTTGTGACGTACCCTTCATAGAAAAAGAAAAGTCAAGACATCTCCAAAATGAAGGATGATGTAAAAACCCGAGAAAACTCAATGACTCAAAAGAGTGCAAAAGGATCATCATGGGAAAACACTCAGATATCAAACTGCCAAAATTGCCAGAAGTCATCTTTTCTTATGCAAAATTCTTTTATCAATATCTTTTCACTACTTGCTTTTATTAAATTAAGAGTATTTCTTCTCTTCTCATATTAGGAAAATGGATAGCTTCCTTGAAGAAAATCATCAGCGCTAAAATTTGAATTTGACTCTTAAAACTGAGGAGTTAACCTCGTTGAAGGAAATACTCTAGGTAAAAGAGGGAACGTCTTTTGCACATATGTGCACATTTCCAAGCATTTGAGTCAAATACAAATTTTTATCTTATTGGCAAAATTTTCTAGTTATCCAAAAATGAAATAAATACTCAATATCCATTTTGATGCAAACTGACATTGTTTTAAAAAAAAGTTGCCTCATTCAGGAGAGGTATCTCTTCCTGTCCCATCACGGTTTCTTCATTCGAGAATTCCGTATGATTGTATTTGCTCAGGTTAAGGGTCAAACATGTACTTTTCTGTGAGAGGTCATTGATTTTTAAAGCTGATTTCAGTCTCAGCAATGAGGCACCCCATATCATCCCTTTTCCAAAGCTTTAGGGAACCCCATTTTCCTCCTTTCGTAAACCCCTTTCGGATCTGTTCGTTCAAACTCTGAAGGTCCCATCATGGTTTCTTCGTTCGAGGATTCCATTTGGTTGTCCCTTTCAGGTTAAGGGTTAAGCCTGAACCTCGCTCCCTGAGGTATCATCCCTTTCAGGTTAAGGGTTAAACCTGAACCTCGTGCCACGAGGTATCTTCCTTTCAGGTTTGGGTTAAACCTAAGTCTCGTTTCGATGAGGTTTCTCATTCCGACGAGGTAGTTCTCTCAGTCCCATCATGGTTTTCCCCATCGGGGAATCCATGCTCTTCATATCCATCTAGGAAAGGATTGTTCTTGAGCTTCATCTCATAAGGCATTTTTCTCAAAAATATCCCATCAAGGCCCTCATGTGTTCCTTCCCTCATTCAATTTGTCTTGATATATCTTTATCCCATCCAGGTTAAGGGCTAAACTTGAGTCATTCAAAAAAGTTGATCTTGTCTCACTCATGAGACTTGATCAAAATTCTTATCTTTCATCATTCCAGGATCTTCACCTAAAGTCCCATCACGATTTCCTCACTTTCTGTTATTTGGTCATATCATTTTCGAAGATCTCGTCTCTCCAAAGCCATTCAGGATAAGGTGTTAAGCCTGAAAGTGACATTTCTTCCACACCCAGTTCAGATTTGTTGATTGGGGCATTTTTCAAAATTTGGAGTATGTTCTTTGCCACTAAGCCCGGCTTTCAACTGACTTAGTAGCAAAAAGGGGCATCTGTGAACACCCCAAATTTTTTAAATTTTTGTAAATATCCTCCTTTTTACCCTTGGCTCCCATTTTCTGAGTAAATTGAGTCATCTTCAATCTAAATTCCAGTTATTTCTTGGATTTTAATAGAATCAAATCCATTTTCTATATCTGACTCTATTTCGGAGCCGGATTCAGCGCCAGAATCCAAATCTGAGTCTCGTTATCCAATTTTTAAACTAAAATTACAAAAATGCCAAACATAATTTCTGAAAGGCTCAGACAATCGATCCGGTGTCCATTTAGATCCATGGCTTTGTATTTCTTGATTTGAGGTCCAAAACTCGAATATTTCCTCAAAACCCAGATCCAAACCCGTTTTCTGAAGAAATTTCCAAAAATCAAACCTGAATTCTCAAAAAACCCTTCTTTTGTAAATATTTCTCAAAAATTACAAAAATAGTTTTAAAGTCCCATATTTTCCCTTAGATTTTAGAGTTTTATTTCAAAAATACAAAAAATGTAGAAATTGTAAAAGAGAAAGAACAAAAAATATATATATAGAAAAGAAAATAAAAAAAATGGCCTTTTAAAGCCCCTTTTTAAAAATCAAGTTTTGTGAAATCCACTCCTTTGAGAATAACTTCTGAAAAGACAGCTATTTTGAAAACTCTCAAAAAATTCTTGGACCCAATTTGAAAACTTTCTAATGGTTTTTCGTTATAAAAAGGGAGTCGCAGAGCCTTCTCAGATCATCCGCTCTCACCCCAGCCCCCTTCTCGCATTTCCCCCCCCCCCTTCTGGCATCCATCACGACCGGTCTTCACCATCGCATCTTCTTCTCGATCTTCTTCCTACTTCCCCCTCTGCTTCTAATTTTCTCCCCTTGGATTCTCTTTGATCGAGCAAAGGAAACCCGACTTCCAGTAATAGCCACGATAAGGATTTCTTCCACCGCTGATTCAGATTCTTCCTTTTTGATTTTCGCATTTTACCCCCCCCCCCCCCTTTTTTTTTTGAAGCATCTGCGACAAGGTTGATCTATTTATAGCAAATCGACCTACCTCAACGCAATATCAACGGAATGATCTCATTCTGACACCTTTTTTTTTGTTTTTACTGTTATTATTTTTCCTCTTTTAGTTTGTTTTGTTGTTTATATTGCTCTCTAATCTACTATTGATTTTATTTTCCGATCTCATTCTGTTGCCTCAATTTTCCTACCAACATTTTGGTTTTCATTTCTTTGATTCATTTTCTGTTAAGTAGTGATTCTCCATATACACGATTTCCCACTTTGATAATTCTGAATCCATTGTTTTATTTTGTTTATTTATTTATTTATTTGTTGATATACTTGAATCTCTGTTCTGGTTTACCTTCGCTGGTCCCTCTAATCGCATTTTAGGGCTTACTGAATCCCCTCCATTTAATTACCCCTTGTTTCTTTGCATTTTTATGGTGTCTGATATCTTTTCAGGTAGGGTTTACTGTTTCACGTCTTTCAGATTTTTTGTTGCTTATCTACATCATCTTGTTCCATCAATCTGATTGGCATCGTTATTTTCTTAGCATATTATTCCATTTGCATCTATCATGTTCATGGCGTGTCTGTTTACCATTCGTATGGATCATATACCCCCCCCCATATGGTATCACCAATAGGTTGGCATTAGCATTCAATATTACACCATTTGCATTCCTGTAAATTATTGTTGATCTGAATAAATGCCCCTTCATTTCAATGGTTATCGTGGTTAGGTATGAGCCATTTGCATATGTTATCCTTAGTTTAAAGTTCATATATGCGTTGTGTGATGTTTTCATTAATCTCTGCATATTAGTTTGAATCTTTAGCATGCATGCCATTGCATTAGAATGTTAATTTGCATAGCAGTTAATATGGATCCATCTACTGTCACCTGCATCTTTACATTCAATATTCCTCATCAATCACTCTCTGTACACTGTATACGAATGCATACTGCACATTGTCAACTGTTGCTCCTGTGGCAACACCTCCTACACTCCTTCCACAAATGCACTTATCATTCACATTTTCCCTCATCACTTAGACACTAACTGCATTTCACCATATTTGATGTAAAAAAAAATTTCTCTGCTATTAGAAAATTTTCTTTTACTGTTGGGATGCCTCTGTGAAACTCTTGTTTGTTGTGAAAGACCCCATGCACAATCCATATTTGTTATATTCTGAGCCATATCACCTTCAATTTATTTTCAACATTTTATTGATTTCGTTAATAATATCTTGTTTCATTATCAACACATGCACTTTCTTAATATCTCTCTGTATATGCATATTTCCTGCAATCATCATTATTCATTTACATTATAATATCACTCATCGGCTGTCACCAACACCTCATCATCATGCAACAGAACATGCATTTCCACATCTGTTGCATTTCTCCCTTCTTTAGTATTTACAACAGTGCTTAGGCACTGTTGTGACATCACTCTCAGGCATCCGGAGGTGCTGGTCACCTACAACACCTATGTGGCCTGCCATTCATTTGTCAACCACCTTTTACTGCCACCAATTCCTATTACAAACTCCAATGGCTATACCCCTGCACACTGTCATATCTACCAGGACCAGCTTCCATCTTGCACTTCCACTTCACTACCCATGGCACATACACCCTTCGGTTGCCTTCACATAGCAATGGTTGAAGCTTCATGCAGACATTATACTCCATTGGGAAGACACATCAAACATAGATCCTAATTAAGTTTGAAGATGCCATTCATAGATGTTAGTACCCATCTCCCACTATCTCAGGATATCATATATGGTAGGCCCAATACACTCTTCCAATACCTGTATTAATGGTGTGTTGCATCCCTCTTGGCCTAGGCATGAGCAACTCATCACATTCAATATGATATTTCATTCTTTCCTCTCCTACTTGTCAAAACCTCTTGATACTAACTCTGTTTTGCAAGGAATGCATGGAAAATTGCTATTTCATTTCATAGAGTTAGAGACTCTTGTAATTTTAAAATCCAATTCAAGTTGTAATAGTTAGAGATAAATGAGAAACTTTACTTCCCAACTCCTAGATTAGAATGTATGAGCATATGTATCTTCTAGAAATTGTTTGTTTTCATATAATTTTCTCTTTTTTTCAAAAATTCACGAATAGGAAACACGAATGGCACATTCACCATTCTAATAAAAGGTGATTAAATCCTAAGTTGATGATTTGCATCAATGGCCATAGTGAAGATGTGAACAAAACTTAGGATTTTCATCTTTTATGGAATAACATTGGATCCACACTGAATCCTTTTAAAAAATCATCATATTTTTGAAATATTTTCTTCCTTTATCAGAGTTTAACTTAAAATTAACTCAAGATATATATCAATGGCCATAATCATGATATATTGAGAGTTAATTTCATTTTAAACTTTATAAAAGCACCAAAATATGTTTCATTCTTTATCTGAATTCAAATATAGATTATTATATAATACATTCAATGACTATAGTCAGGAATGTAATATATCTTCAATCTTATTTCAATTCATTTAAAGAATAAAATATGCTTTTCAAATTCTTTTAATTCATTCATCATTTAGGATAGAATTACATCATATTTCCAAAATTCTTTTCATTCTTTTTCGAAATCCAAGTGACTTTGAGATGTGTCTTCAAATACATTTTTTTTTTCTCAAATCAATCTTCAAATTTATAAATTCAAATTCATCTTTCTATCTCATTTTAAAATTTAAAACTTCAATTTCAAAGTCCAATTTGACTTTGATATTTCAAATTCATTCCTATATTCTAAATTCAATTTTCAATCTAAATCCAGTTTCAAAATTCAATTCAACTTTGAAAATTCAAATTCATTTTCATTTCCAGGATTCAAATTCAAATTCAAATTCAAATTCAAATTCAATTTAGCATTTTGGATCAAATTTTCAAAGTTCAATTCCCAGATTCATCTCCTGATTTCAAAACTCAAGTTTAAAATCAAGTTTATTCTTTATTTTTCAAAATCTCCAAAGTTCCATCCAAAGATTGAGTCTTGATTCTCAATTCAAAATCAAGGTTTTGAGATTGATTCTGAATCTCAAAATTTGATTTTTTTTCTAAAGTTTAAAGCCACTTTTAAATTCAAATCTGGATTTCTAAAATCCAGATCCATCCTCAAAGTCCCATTTGGATTATCAAAAATCTAATTCCATCTTGGATTCTAGATTTAGAACCCAACTTCATTTTGGATTTCAGACTCCAAATCCAGTCCCCATCTAGGATTCTAGGTTTCAGATTCAACTCCATCTTGGATTCCAGACTTCAGATCCAATTCTATTTAAGATTCCAGACTTCGGATCCAACTCCCATTTTGGATTCCAGACTTCGGATCCAATTCCATTTAGGATTCCAGATTTTGGATCCAACTCCATTTTGGATTCCAGACTTCTGATCCAATTCCATTTAGGATTCCAGATTTCGGATTCAAACTCCATTTTGGATTCCAGACTTCGGATCCAGTTCCATTTAGGATTCCAGATTTCGAATTCAACTCCATTTTAGATTCCAGACTTCAGATCCAATCCGATTGAGGATTCAGATTTCAGATTCAAATCCATCCAGGATTCTAGATTTCAGATCAAATTCTATTCCAAATTTAAAATCCAGTTCCATTTCCAATTCTCAAAGCCAATTTCAAATCTATTTTTCAAGTCTAAATTCAAAGTCAAATCCTGTTTTATGTTCTGAATTCAAAAATTCCTTTTCAAAATCGATTCTTAAAAAGCGATTCAAATCCAAAGTCCATTATAACTTTGAAAATTCATTCTTATTTCAAAATTCCAATTCTAAATTCCTTTTCTCTTCATCTGAAGACTTATCTTTCCAAAATTCTGATTATTCCAAGACTTGGAATTTCAAGTCTCACCTTCCAGATCTATTTCAAATTTTGAGTTATATTCAAAATCTAACTTTTTCAAATCAACTTCAACCCTTTGAATCATTTCTTCACTCCATTATTTTAGAATCACTTGAAAAATCCTAAATTTCCAAACTATTTTCTGAAAAAAAAAAACATACATTTCTGTATTTACATTGCACAAGCATGATTCTTTATGCATTTAGACTTAGAATAAATTCTTAGATGATATTTAGGTAAATCAAAAGGCATAAATTCAATCCTTGGTTTGATTACCCCTGGTAAAGGTGCCAGGAACAGTTGAACCTCGTACCGAATCCCGTCTCTCCATTTTTCCCGCAAACTTTCAAAACGGAGGCGAGTAAAATTTTCAAAATCTTTCTAAGGTCAAGTGAGACCTTTGCAAAAGAGTTCCTCTTCCTTCTTCCTTTTTTTTTCTCTCTTCTTTTCTATCTTTTATTCCCCTTCAAAAGGGAATAGATGCTAGAAAGGCAAAGAGAAGGAAAAGAGGAAAAGAGAAGAATTTTTATAATGATCACAAGTTCACAATGAACCACTGTGGCCCTTCTTTTCTATAGTAGTTCATGAGGAACTACTATAGTTGTTATTTTTCATAGTGGATCACAATTAACCACTGTGGCCCTTCTTTTCTATAGTAGTTCATCAAGAGCTACTATAGTTGTATTTCTTTCACAGTGGTTCACAATGAACCACTGTGGCCCTTCTTTTCTGTAGTAGTTCATCAAGAACTACTATAGTTGTATTTCTTTCACAGTGGTTCACAATAGGTTAATTCCATTATTTCATAGTCATTTTGTCCATGTTACATAGATTTATTAATATTTAGCTTAGAGTCCATAGTTTTTCATGTTTACGTAAAGTCAAGCTATGATTTTATGTGAATATTTTCATTCAAAAATTCTGAAAAATTGCATGATAGTTGTGGTTATATGTTCTTGATGTCCTGTCAAAAGTTTGGATCGATTTGGGTTTCAAAACCCCATCAAATAAATTGGATGCTACATCAGGTTTTGAACCCTGTGAAAAATCCAGATCCTCATTTAGCATACTTGAAGACCCGAGATCTCCTCCATGGGAGATCCAAATCCTACTCTAAAACATACTATAGATTTATGCTAGATCCTATCATTTCCAGTATTTTTATGGATTTTTCCATAATGATTTAGCCTTTGCTAAAAATCGAATTTCCCATGCCTCTGTGAAAATCTCGATTTCTGCTTGTCAGGGTCTAGACCGACCCTAATCGGCTGTGATGCTTCAATCCGTAGGTCGAATGTCAAAACTTTCAACAGTGGAGTTGTTCTTAGTGAACTCCTTTATCATTTCCCAGAATTTAAGAATTTTTAGGGTTTGAATTTCTAGCTTTCCAGATTTTATAAGTTTCTTAATTAAATCCCTATTAGATAGATTTTATCAGAATTAGAGGTCTGATAAACCTCTATGTCCATCCAATCCGTAGGTACAATATAGAGACAGTAAAAAAAAGAACTGTTCTTCTGTTTGTCAGGGACATTCTCCCAAAATTTCAGTCATTTTATTCACTATTTGATATTTTTATCATAATTTTTCCAAAAACCTGTCCGTCTGCCCTAAATCCTAGAGTCACCGGATTACGATCCGACTTGCCGGAGCTGTTAAGCTGCGACCATAGGTCAAAACCAAAATCTGTAAAAGGACAAAATCTTTGCCTAATTGTCCTTTGTCACCCCATAAAATTTTGGGGATTTCTATGGTAGTTTAGTACCCAAAATTTAGTTTAAATTTAGAGTTTTAGGAAAAATCTTGATTTTTAAGATTTTTAGTTGATTTTTATATAAAAAAATATCAAAAAAATATATTTTCGAGTTCTATTATGTTTTTAGGGTTAGTCTAGGTGTCCATACTAAATTTGAGCCAATTCCAAGCTCATTTGCATTTTGGGTAGTTTATTTTTAAAATCAAAGGCGAAACTCAGGCGAAAAACAGGCGAAATTCACTGTTTTGTGATATTTTTGCCATTTTAGGGTTTTTATCATGTGAATAAGCATATAGCATCATATTAGGGTTAATTTTAATATTATTTGCATTTCACATTTCAACTTTTTACAAAATTTATTTAAGAAAACTCTGGTTTCAAGGCCATAGTCTTGCTATCAGGAGCATTTTGGTCATTTAGACATCAATTTTGAAATTCCAATCTTTAATTTTCTAAATTTTCATGCATATCATCATATTGCATCATATTTTATTTTATTTTATTTCATTTGATTCTCAAATTTCCAAATTTAATAAAAATTCTTTTAGAAAACCCTGATTTCAAGGTTATCACGGGTATTTTGGTCATTTTTACTCCAATTTTGAATTTCCAAGTATCATTTTTGTATTTCCAATCCAATTTCATCATTTATGTTTATATCAGAGAGGTATGAATTAAGTTTATATCTGAAAAATATATGATAATTCTTAATATTTTTGGATAAATCTAGATGTTTCCTATATTTCTGTGCTAAATTGTTTTCTAGTTTTACAGGAACATTCAAAAAGAAGATTTAGTTATTTTATCTCTTTTCATTTATTTAATTCAATGTCATATCAGATGTAATAATTTGGAATAAGATTTACATTTCCTGCATAGAATAGGATTGCATTGCAGATAGTTTAATTCTGTAAATTTCAATATCTGATGTATCATTCATGCACATTTTCCAAAATCACTATGGTTGACACGAATGGCACGTACACAAGCTCTTAGGGAGTTCACAAACTTGGTGGCATTTGTATTTATGGCTATAGTCAGAATACGAAGAAAACCCAGATTTGTGATCTTCGTACTAGCCACATTCAACCTACACTCTTAGGCTAATTTCATAAATGCACTGCATTTCTCAAAGCTCAAAAGGATTTTCTCAATTCCTCAAAGAATTATCTTTCAAATTCATATTCATTTATTCAATTTGCATCATTTTCAAACTCATTTCCCAATTCCATTTCAGAGAAATCGATTTTCTCAGAACTTTCTAAGTCTTTCTCAGGATTTGATTTTCTAAAAAACTTTGAGTTTTCAAATGAGATTCCAAGTATTTTACAAGTTCAAATCATGATTTCCCAAGATTTCCACATTCTCAATTTCATTTTCAAATCCCAAAAATCGGTTTTCTCAAAGTCCTTGAACTATTTATGAAATTGATTTTTCTCAGAATTCTCAAATCAATCAATTTTCTCAGAAAAGTAGTCCAAATCTCAAAATCAATTTTGTCAAAGTTCAAGTTTTCTTGAGAACCCATTTTTTATTCAAGATTCATTTTCCAATGCAATTTCTGATTTTCAATGAAATTCAATGATTTTCCCAAGTATTTCTCAAACATTTTCCAAGTACATCAAATTTTCCAAAGCAAACATCATATTTCTTAAACTTGTATCTTTTCAAAATTCCATAGCACATGCCTGATTCTCTATGCATTCTAGGAAAATAGAACGTGATTTAGGCATTTGAGTCAAGTTAAAGCACACAATTGATCCTTGGTTCGATTACCCCTGGTAAAGGCACCAGGAACGGTCGAACCTTGTACCGACAGGCGGATCGCATTCCACAAAATTTTTCTGCAAATTTTCAAAATGGAAGAGAGTAATTTTCAAAACCATTTTCAAAACTTTGGTCGAGTTTGACTCGCCGAATCATTTCTCTCTCTCTCTCGCAGAGGGAGGGAAAATTTTTTTGCAATGATAACAGGTTTGGCGACCGTGATGGGACCTATCTTTGCCTGATCAACTGTGTGCTTTGACTTAGCTCAATTATCAAAATCGTGTTCTATGAAATGCCAACTTTACTTTCTGATATCATATGAACCTAAGAGCCTAGACTTGAACCCAACTGACATGAATTGCTTATAGACTAGGCATGGTTTGGTAGGACCAATTGAGGAGAATTATCTATGTTCACATAGACTTAGGTCTGAAATACAACACTCCTCAATCTAGGATTTATATGAACACAATGTTTGTTTCTTTAAAATTTTCAAAACTCTATCTCTTTAGGTTTTAGAGCCCTCTGTTTGCTTGCATGTGTTTATATTTCAAAAACCACCCCACCTATGTCTACTCGGTCTTCACGTTGCTGGGTTCTTTTCCAGAACCATAGTTCGGGATAGAGCCTCACAATTGGGCCACTTATTTGAGCTAACACCCCCATGCCATGTACCAAGGGTCATCGTCCAATGTATATCGACAGGTGCTCAAGGATGTTGGGAAAACACAAGCCTAGAACCGGAGATGAATCTTTATGCCATGTACATCGAGCCTCCGCTCGAGTATATCGGCATAGCATGATTGGACACAGCTGATCTGAGCCTAGAGTCAGGATTAGGGTCCTACAGCTCTTTCAAAATTGATGCATTTAGAGTAAGCTTCTTAGGGAATGTTGTATGTACATAATTGTTTGTGCAGAATATGATTGAATTCATTTTCCCATATTTTCCCAATTTTTATAAAACACTGGACAATTTTCCAAAATACCTCATTTTCCATCTTTTATAGAAATATCTCTTTTTTTTTAAAACCCTGGATGATTTTCCAAACTATCTGTTTTATCTCAAAACTCCAAGTGATTTTCCATTCTTCCGTAACTCTGGACCTCGAATTTTCAGCTTTTCATTTTATCCTGCCCGCAATTTTCAAAATTTTTGTATTTTTCCTAAGTCTAATTCCAATCTTCCTATCTTTCAGTCCAATGGCATCTAGTCAGCTTGACTTTGTCTTTCTAGAGGGTTACATCTCCTATGAGGGGCGACAAAGTCTTCCCGAGCATCGAACTCTCAACACTGAACCCTTCTTTCCCCGATGGTACTATACTTGGTTCAAGAACTTCTCCTGTATGTTTCCGGACCACTTGAGTGATTGCGGGTTGGAACTGGCATCCGCAGTGGAAAAGTTGACAGTCAACGACAATCTAATGCATGCACTAGCAGAGTGGTGGAACCCACACACTTGTACTTTTTGGTTCCCATGGGGCGAGATGACCCTGTTGATGGATGAGTTTTCAGAGATCATGGGATTGCCTGAGCCATCCGGTCAGCTTGGAGATCCATTGGAGTAGCATTTTTTGATTAATGTCAGGGGTCTGGATCCCAAAGATGCTTTAGCTTGCATGATAAGGCATAGGTCTTGGTCACTGATTGAGGAAAATGAAAATGAATATGTGAACCTGATCGAGATCTACCGACAGTATGAGGCATTCGCAGAAGTCAGCTCGTTATCCAGAACAGCTCGAGGGAGAATTCAACATGCGATGGTTCTGTGCACTATAGAACTTGCTTTCTTCCCAGATGGACAAAATTATGTGGATGTCAGAATAGTTCAGCTCCTACAAAGGTGGGGAAGTCGACAATCCAGCCGCCTCTCGATAGCCATGGCCACACTTGCTTTTCTCTACTGAGGGTTGACTTGCTTCGTGCTTGGAGAGTCCATCTTAGTCGAGGGGTGTACCTATGCACTTCAGTCCTGGTTCCTCTAGCATGTGCCGACCAGAGCTAGTTTGTTCAGATACAACGGTAAGGAGCTCCTTCCAATTGCATGGTACCGGTTCCTAATTGATCATCCGCAGGAAGAAGTGGTGTGAGACTACTTTGATCGAGAGCTATCACCTCTTAGATACACCTATGCATACGGCAAGCGGTTTAAGCTACTTGGCCCATTCTTCTGTGCCTACTACCATCCGGAGCGGTGTGTCCGACAGTTTTCCCAGAGACAGAAGTGCGTGGAGATGCGGCTGCTATCAGGAGTTGTGCCAGAGTTCGACCTTACATCAATATAGTGGTCCGGAACATACCATTCTGCCAGATATGGCTGAGACTCTTTTATTACTCTTCCTCTTTTTCCCGGTCCTCGTGTCTCTGCTGATTATCAAGAGTGGTGGCAAACTGTCTGTTTGCTCCCTCTTTCTCAAGTTTATTATTAATGCAATCAAGTTTTCCCTTCAATGAATAATCTTTCAAATTCTTCATTCTTGGTTTGACCACCTCGCCTAGGTAACAAGGCATAATTTTCAGTTGTTTATTTTTGTAAAGGAATGGCAACACAATTGTCATAATCCAGTGATGACTCAATCCCTAGTAATGGGATATTCTTTCAATTGTCTACCAAAATTCTCAGCAAATATTTTCTTTCAATCAAAATCTCTCTCCAAAGCCTAACCATCAACTTTGCCCCGTAGAGAGCATTTGCAAAATCTAATGGTCCAAACAAGGTCAGGAAAGAAGACCGCTGAGTACTTAATGGCTTCAGAAGAGGAACTGGATTCCCCACGGTCAGTCAAAAGTCAAAGGAAGCAAGAAGATGATGACATTGATCCTCAAATGTATGCCATGTTTAAAAAGATGATGAGCAAGATGCTGGCGGAGCAAGCCGAAGCTAGTACAGAAAAGACCCAGGTCAAGCAAAAGTCAAAAGGTCGAGCAGTCAAGAAAGTTTTGAAGCTATCCAAGAAACATATTCAGAATACTGATATGTCAGATGAAGATGAATCAGTAGAGGGCACGGATGAAGAATTTGAAACACAACCGACATTTTGTAAATAACTCAAAGGCAGGGGTCAACCCATAAGTTCAGAGAACAATCTGCCAATGATTTTGAGCAGTCACAACTCAGGGACGTGGTTAAAATGGTTAAGGATCTGCAAGCCCACGACAAGGGCAAGAAAGTCTTCACCAGTGAGGACTTTTATTATAGTTTGGATAATGATGACAATCTTGAGAATCTCCCCAGAAAGTTCATCAAATTTGATGGATCTAGTGACCCCAAGGCACATCTGGCTATGTTCTTTGCTGAATGCGCCAAATTCAAGCGAGATAATTGGGCACTTTTCCTTTGTTTCCCTCGCAGTCTGAAGGGTATGGCAACAAAATGTTATTCGGAGCATGTTAACCCCATCGAACTGAAAGAGTTTGACAAAGTGGTGAATCTTTTCATTGAGAGATTTATGTTTAATGTTGAGGCACTTCCCACCCTTAGTCACCACTGCGGCCTCAAGCAGAGGGAAAATAAGAAAGCCAGAGATTTTATTCACCACTGGAGGTTAGCATGTAATAAGATAAGAGATCCCATATCGGAGGGACATACTTTGTGGATAATCTTAAGTAATTTCTCATAGCCTCTGAGAGGCCTTATCTCTACTGCACCATCGAGAACATTCATCGACTTAATAAAGCGAGCCGAATGGCTCGAGTTGAGCATGGAAAATGGAGTCTATGAAGGCTTCACATAAGAACAGTCAAAATGAGTAAAAGAAGAAGGCTCACTTCACCCACTCCGTCAGAAATGACAAATGGAATCACCGCAAGGGGCAAAACAGAGACTTCTGTTATGGTGCAGGGGGTTCAAATCCCCACAAGAATTATCAGAAAGGAAAGTCAATCCCTCAATACAATAAACCACTACAGTTAGAGTAGGGACCAAAATCCTGAGAAAAAGTAAAGCATGAAGGGTGGAGCTATGATGCTATGATAGAAAATTCACCCCGCTGGACCAAACGCTCGAGACTGTGCTCGAGTACATGCTGACCAAAGATGTAACATCCTGATTTTTATAACCCGAAAAATGGTGGATTTTTTTTTTTGAAATACATTTAAACCTTTTAGCAGTTAACAACAAAAAAACACATTGGGCATAAAACTTGACGTGCTACTACATATGAATGCTTGCAACCATGTAATTGTGGAATTTAAAATTTAACAACTAATTGTATCATGCATGAAATAAAATCAAGTTCCACAATATCCAAAATTAATCACATTTGTCCTTGAATTGAATTAAAGTAAAATCAGAGTTCAGAATCCATGAAGCAGAGGAAAGGTAGGCTAAGTTCCCATCGCAACCTTCCGCCTTCGCATATAAGCTACACCTCATTACCTGAAAAATATTAAACCATATAGGGTCAGACACACATGTCTCAGTAGAGTTAAATATGCTAAGCTTCTAAGACAGAATTATAAAGCAAGGATTTTAATAGAGATTTCATGGTTTAACATTGAATTTAACTAAAGAATCATACAACTAATCATGCATGTTTAGGATTTACATATCTAACAAAGGAACATTAATTCATACATTTGAAACATAAAATGCATGAGCAATTAATATGCATGACTTACCATATGCAGAAGCCCTTTCAATGCATGCATATTTTCTTATCTTAAATTATATTTTCTTATTTAGATGATGCATGCAATGCCAAATTAATGCACACACCATTTAAGTTATCATTTCTTAGCCCTGCTGATATGACACAGGCAAACATTCTCATATCATAACCATGACACAGGACATGCTTTACATACAGGGGTGGCTTTAGCCTGGCCATGTCCATTCACTAAGACGGGGTGAGGGACGTTAATACGAGAGAGATTCTCAACACCTTTCAACCCGATGCAACAGTTTTTCTTTATGAGTACTAGAACCTCTACGTTGCAGTCTAATGCAAAGGTTTTCCTCATAAAATCGTGGGAGGGGAAGAGCAAACTTTTGTACCCGTAACATACTTGCCCCACGAAGTTGTGTATCACTTGCTACTCTCCCAACAAGTACCTTGAGTTTTAATGTCACATGATTACTTGATTACAATGTTACTTTTCATGCAACATTAACTTGAACTACTTTATGATTGTGGAAGCATTTTTATAAAGCAGTCTAAAGATTCACTTAATACGACTTGTAACTGAACTTTAGTACATGCGAGGTATGAATATCTTACTCATTTTTACACACCACATAGCACACGTACATAGCAAATCCAATAAAGAATATGTATATGAACATCCACATCAATGAAACAGTCATATCATCATGATAAGTAAGCATACATATAGCCCACACAGTTTCAGAAATTAAAACATAACTTGCATTCATTGGATCCTTAGATCCTTGATCTTAACCGTGTAAACTTTTATTAACAATTCATGCCATAATCATATAAAATTTGCGTAAAATCAGACCTGCATAATCATTCACATAATGCATGTTAATTAAATCAAAAAATTGCATAAAGACATATAAACTATGCATCTTTTGAGCCTTGCTCTATGAATTTGCTCTAATTTTACCGATTTCTTCACTCTGCCCGACTGGTACAGAACTCACAAAAAAATTTGGCTCTATGAATAGAGATGAAATTTCTAAAGTATTTAAGAAATTTTGTTAGCTGTCTATAGCCACAAACTGTTCATAAAAACTCCTCCGTATAAAGGAGTTATGAATGTTTTACTATAGACCTATCAGTTTTTGTTTCGACTATCACAGGGATGTGCTCAGTTCATGAACCGAGCCAAAATTTTCATAGTAGATGCAAAATTGTGTTAGCTATCCAACGCAATAATCTGTTTGTTAAAACTTCTCTGAACGAGGAAGAAACAACCATTTTACTGAACGAAGGTAAAGCCAGAGACTAGGAAATTCCGAGATTTACATTCGAGTGAACAAACCGAGTCACCCGAATCCCGAAATAATTAAAAAAATTTAAGCAAAATACATGAAATAAAATTCAAAAAAATCCATAAAATTCACAGAGGGTTAAACAAATAACAATCTATCATAAATTATAAAATCTTGCATGAATCAACCCACGAATTTTACTTTCTTGATGAATTTACCATTTTCTTTTCTAAGAAACCTAATCTTTGTTAAAATCACAATATCCCTAAATTTTGACCATAAAAAACCCTAATTTTTTTTTACAGTATATCTATAATAACATATTCTATCAACCCAAACCAACATTTGCATAAAAAATCATGGCATAAATCGAATACTAACTATTTTCACAAATCTATTTTCTGAGAAACCGATTTTTATGAGAAACCCAATTTCAAAAAGGGTTTGCTTTAGGAGAAAACATGTTTTTGCTATGGATCATTATATCTGAGTCAAACTCATGGTTAGGAGAGTTTGATCATGTTCTAAACTCATGAAAAAGCATAGAGATCCATGCCAAGAACTCCGTTCTTGCAAGAAAAGCATAGAAACCCTACCTTTTGTTGAAAAAATGTGTTTCTTGATGGCTTAATGAATCTTTTTGCATGATCCGTCCGATCAACTCCTTCTTCCAGCAAGGTGGGGACCTTACATAACCTCCACACACCCCTTGAAGTCTGGATCTTGCACTCAAGAATCAAAAGAAACCCTAAAGAAAAAGGGAAAAGGGAAGGGAAAGAAAGGAGAGAGAGAAGAGGGTTTTTGGGGGAGAGAGAAGCTCTAAAAAAAATCCAGCACAAATGAGGGGGACGTGAATTAGGAGAGGGATTTATAGCCCCTCTCAAGTTAGGTCATGGGATGGAATAAGTCCCAGCCCTTGATCAAAACATGAGAACCCATGGGAGCCCTTAATCTCCCTTTTTGACTAGTCAAGCTTTAAATAAGCTTGAAATTCACCATACCTTTATTTTCAAAATAAAACTTGAAGTAAGATGCCACATAGGATGGGACGGCCCACCTATGGGCTCCTACTAAACAAATAAAATGGGTTTAATTTATAGAAAAATCTATTTTATTAAATTATAATTAAATCACCGTAAAATTCTAATTAAAATCGTTTTTGTTTTATATAACCACAAATCATGTGAAAATGTAAAGGCATTAAGTATAAACTAATTCCAACTTATTAAGCATATTAATATGTATATTTTTTTCAATCTACTTTTGTTAATTCACATTATTTAAATAAATTTACTTAAAGAAAAATCAAGTTTTTCTTTTTAAGAGAAACGTTTTCAATTGGTCATCACTTTGGATTTTCTCTAATATTCAAAACGTGTAGGGTTTATATTTACTACATTTTAACATGATTAAACCTCCTAAACCCTACGAATATACTCATACATTCATTTTTTTAAGAAATTAGAATTTTATATTGGCACAAAATTCAAGAATTTTATAATATTATAGAAAAAGAACTTAGAAATTTTCGGATATTACATCCAACCCCCCTTAAGAAAATTTCATCCTCGAAATTTGGTTAACATTACATACCGAACAAGTGTGGATATTTAGCTCTCATATTAGCCTCAGGCTCCCAAGAACACTCCTCAAGCCCATGGTGCTGCTATCGTACTTTAACAAGTGGAATTGTCTTATGTCGCAATACTTATTCTCATCGATCTACTATCTCTATTGGGCGTTCCTCAAACGTGAGATCTCTCTGAACCTTGACCTCGTCATACTGAATAACATGAGTGAGATCTGGCACATACTTCCTCAACATCGACACGTGAAAAACATCGTGGATGTTAGAGAACTGAAGGGGAAGTGCCAATCTATACGCGGTGCCTCCTATCCTCTCAAGGATGAGGAACGGTCCTACATACCTCATTCTCAATTTTGCTTTCTTGCCGAACCGAAATACACTCTTCGTTAGCGATACCCTGACAAACACATGATTACCAACCTCAAAAGAAACCTCTCGCCTCTTTGGATCTGCATAACTCTTCTGACGGCTCTGTGCGGTCTGAAGCCTTTTACGAATCAATTGTACTTGATCCGTATAATGCTGCAAAACTATGGGTGATTCGACAACTCGATCACCAACCTCGCTCCAACAAACAGGGGACCTACAGGGTCACCCGTACAATGCCTCGTACGGAGCCATGTCGATACTCGAATGATAACTATTATTATAGGTGAACTCAACTAGCTTCATGTGCTTACTTTAATCGCCTTTCCACTCCAAAGCACACACTCGCAACATATCCTCGAGTGTCTGAATAGTCCTCTCTGACTGATCATCCGTCTAGGGGTGAAAAGTCATACTAAACTTAAGCTTCGTCCCCAAAGCTTTTTGAAGTTGCCCCCAAAACTTAGATGTGAATCTAGGGTCTCTATCTGAGATAATCGACACAGGTACCCCATGTAACCTGACGATCTCATCGACGTACAAATCAACCAAGCTCTTCAAGGTCTGATTCACCCTGGTCGGCAAGAAGTGTGCCGACTTTGTAAGGCAATCCACAATCACCCAAATGGTGTCATACTGCTGGCGTGTCTTGGGTAGACCTACCACAAAGTCCATGGTAATGTCTTCTCACTTCCAGTGCAGAATCTCAATCGATTGCATCATACCACCCGGTCTCTGATGCTCTATCTTAACCTGCTGGCAGATTAAGTATCTTGACACGTATTCAGCGACGACCCTCTTCATGTCGGGCCACCAGTAATTCCTCTGAAGATTCTTATACATCTTGGTGCTCTCTCAATGTATAGTGAACTCGGTACAATGCGCCTCATCCAATAACTCTTTCCTCAATTGGGGCTCTGCGGCCACCCAGAGCCTCTGGCCATACCATATGCTTTCATCCTCCTCTAAGTGCAATGCTGACTAGTCTTGCTTGCATGCTGCAATCATCTTATTGAAATCATGGTTATCCTTCTGTTGGGCGATGATCCGGTCCATGAGTTCTGTCTGCACTGTCGTGCTAGCGATCTGAATCTGACTTGATTCTGCTCCAAAAGGCTTCTAATCTATCAGGTCTTCGAGTAATCTCCACTCACTGCTGATAAAACTCGTTAGGCTTCCAGCCTTTCTACTCAAAGCATCAGCCACTACATTGGCTTTGCCTGGATGATAAGAAATTGAGAAATCATAATCTTTCAGAATTTCTAACCATCATCTCTGCCTCATGTTCAAATTCTTCTGTGAGAAGATATATTTGAGGCTCTTATGATCCGAGAAGGCCTCAAACTGCTCACCGTATAAATAATGCCGCCATACCTTCAGTGCAAAAACTATTGTAGCAAGCTCCAAGTCGTGATTGGGGTAGTTTCGCTCATGCACTTTCAGCTGACGCGATGCATAGGCGATCACCTTGCCGTGCTGCATCAATACGCATCTCAAACCAGTACCTGATGCATCACTATAAATCACAAAGCCTCCTTGCCCAGAAGGCAATGTGAGTATGGGGGTTGTACTAAGCCTCTTCTTCAACTCCTGGAATCTTTCTTCACACTGCTGAGTCCAAACAAACTCAATTCCTTTACGAAGTAGCTTCGTCATAGGTGAAGCGATCTTCGAAAAAACCTGGATGAAACGATGATAATTGCCTACAAGCCCGATCAAACTACATATATCTGATACGCTCTTAGGTTGTCTCCAATCTATAACTACTTCCACCTTGGCAGGGTCAACTGACACCCCATCTTTAGAGATTACATGACCCAAAAACATAACTTGATTTAGCCAAAACTCGCACTTCGAGAATTTAGCATATAGCTGATGTTGTCGAAGTGTCTTGAGGACAATCCTCAAATGCTCTATGTGATCTTCCTCGCTTTTTTAGTAAATTAGGATATCATCTATAAATATGATCACGAAAAGGTCTAGGTAAGGCTGAAAGATCTGATTCATCAGGTCCATGAATGTTGCAGGGGCATTGATTAACCTGAAGGGAATCACCAGGAACTCGTAATGGTCGTACCACATCTTGAATGCTGTCTTTTGTACGTCAGATTCTTTGATCTTCAGTTGGTGGTACTCCGATCGAAGATCAATCTTAGAGAAGACCTTGGCCTTTCGGAGTTGATCAAACAAATCATCGATCCTAGGAAGAGGATATTTGTTTCTTATTGTTACCTGATTCAACATCCTGTAGTCAATGCACATGCGCATTGACACATCCTTTTTTTTGACAAACAACACTGGAGCTCCCCAAGGTGAAACACTAGGCCGAATAAAGCCTTTGTCCATCAATTCTTGCAGTTGCTTCTTCAGCACCTCTAACTCTGCTGGGGCCATACGGTAGGGTGCTTTGGATATCAGGGTCGTTCCAGGTACCAACTCTATCGCAAAATCCACCTCTCTGGTAGGCGGTATGCCTGGCAGGTCATCTAAGAAGATGTCTGAAAACTCTCAAACTACGTCCAAGTCCTTCAGTGGTGTAGTGCTGGGGTCTAACAGAAAAACACTGGCCAAAAAGGCCTCACACCCCTTTCTTACACAACAATGTGCCTTTAATGCTGAAATAAGTCATCCTTTGCTCTTCTTTTTATATGCCTTGTACTCAAGTATAGGCTGATCAGGGTGAGTAAATTAAATATGTCGCTCACGACAAAGCATACAAGCATAGTGCTTGTACATCCAATCTATGCCAAGAATCACATCATAACCGACCATATCCATAAGGATAAGGTTGGCAGAGAGGTTATGCTCTGCAATCATAACCTCTACTCTGGATAGATAGGTACGAGCTATAGAGCTACCACTCGAAGGTGTGATAACTTCCAGAATGTATCCCAAAGAAGTCGGTGTGACACCAATCAACTTGGCAAAACGTACAAACACGAAAGAATGCGTAGCACCAGTGGCAAAGAGAACTTTAGCATCAAACTTTGCAATAGGGATTGTACCTTCAATGATTTTGGCATCTTCTTGCAACTCCTCTGCAGAAGTCACATACATGCGTCCAGTAGCTTTCTTTTGTCCTTGCGCCTGGGACTGTTGGGGTCACTGCAGCTGAGGCTGCTGTGGTCCTCTAGGAACAAGGGAAACTCCCTCCTGAGCTGGTCTCATAGGGTAGTCTTTGATGAAGTTGCCCTGTTTCCCACATCTGAGACATGCACCCTAGACTCTGTAGCAGACTCCAGGATGCCTCTTGTTGCAGTGCTTACATACTGCATAAGACTGTGGCGCTTGTGTGACACCCTGTTGTCCCTTGGCCTTCTTTGCAGGTGGTGCCTTATTACCCTCCGCAACAGGTCGAGGGGCCTTATTACCATTGACCTTCGACTTGCCAAAACGGCTAGGCTGAGTCTTCTTAGAAGACTCTCAGTCATCCTACATCACAAAGACATCGTTACGATTTATCGAGATTGTTTTTGGAAAACCAAAAAGTAGGTTCTAGTTTTCCCCACCTGTAGTATCGTGGCCATCTCGATGGCTTGGTTGAGGTTTTGAGGACGGCTGGTCAACACTCTTGTCCTCAGGCCATCACGTAACCCATGCACATACTTCTTAGTCTGCGCCTCGTCGGTGGTATAAACATGTGGGCAATACTTCTTTATGTGTCGGAAGCGTGTAGTGTACTCCGCCACCTTCATAGACCCTTGTCAAAGATCCAGAATTTCCTGCATCTTGCGATCACGTGCGTACTGGGGAAAGTAGGTGTCCATGAACACCACTGTAAACTCCTCCCATGTGAGGGTGCGTCGCTAGTCAGGCGTGTAGTGTACCTCACAGGCCGTCTCCCACCAGCTCTTGGCATCACCCTGGAGCCGGTAGGTGGCAAAAGAAACCTGTCTCTCGGCGGGAATCTCAAAAATTTTGCCTATAGCACGGACCCATTCCTCCGTCGCGTCCGGATCCTCCTTACCAGTGAAAGCAGGAAGGCTCAACTCCATGAAGCACTTGTATGACGCTCCATTGGTTGCGACAACTGGAGCCGCTATGTAACCATCATGTTGATGGCCTGCGCCATTGTCATTACCCCCGTTGCTGCCATGGTTCTGACAATAGGCTGTCAGATTTGTGAGGGCTTCAAAAATGAAGTCCCTCTAAGCAGTCCAACCTGGGGGTTGTCGTCTGGCCATCTACAAACACACACATGGATTAAGATTGCCTATAAATTTAGCATAAATAAAAAATTCTTATTCATGTGACCCTATCAGATTTATGTTCTGATTCTTGCCACATTTATCATAAGAAATAATTATAGGCATATAATTTTTACAACAAATTATCAAAACAAATAAAAATGGAAGCATACTTACAGTGATGGTGGTCGGTTGGACGAGCTTTGAGCCATA
The DNA here is from genome assembly GCF_984573655.1 of Nuphar pumila. NCBI lineage: Eukaryota > Viridiplantae > Streptophyta > Magnoliopsida > Nymphaeales > Nymphaeaceae > Nuphar > Nuphar pumila. Next base: position 28,472,175 of record NC_143264.1, read on the forward strand.
CTTTCCTTATGCTCTGATACCATGTTTGTAACACCCTGATTTTTATAACCCAAAAAATGGTAGATTTTTTTTTTTTTTTGAAATACATTTAAACCTTTTAGCAGTTAACAATGGAAAAACACATTTGGCATAAAACTTGGCGTGCTACTACATATGAATGCTTGCAACCATGTAATTGTGGAATTTAAAATTTAACAACTAATTATACCATGCATGAAATAAAATCAAGTTCCACAATATCCAAAATTAATCACATTTGTCCTTGAATTGAATTAAAGTAAAACCAGAGTTCAGAATCCATGAAGCAGAGGAAAGGTAGTCAGTTCCTATCACAACCTTCCGCCTTCGCATATAAGCTACTCCTCATTATCTGAAAAATATTAAACCATATAGGGTCAGACACACATGTCTCGGTAGAGTTAAATATGCTAAGCTTGTAAGACAAAATTACAAAGCAAAGATTTTAATAGAGATTTCATGGTTTAACATTGAATTTAACTAAAGAATCATATAACTAATCATGCATGTTCAGGATTTACATATTTAACAAAGGAACATTAATTCATATATTTGAAACATAAAATGCATGAGTAGTTAATATGCATGACTTACCATATGCAGAAGCCCTTTCAATGCATGCATATTTTCTTATCTTAAATTATATTTTCTTAATTAGATGATGCATGCGATGCCAAATTAATGCATATACCATTTAAGTTATCACTTCTTAGCCCTGCTGATACGACACAGGCAGACATTCTCAGATCAGGACCATGACACAGGACGTGTTTTACATACAGGGGTGACTTTAGCCTGGCCAGTTCCATTCACTAACACTACAAGAAACTTGTGGATTAGCGATGACCTAAATCCGTCGCTAATCCATCGCTAAACAGCTTAGCGACGGCTTAGCGGCAGATTAGCGACAAATATCTTCCATCGTAAACTTTTCGATGCTAACTCATGACGAAATATATCTGTCTCCCATTCCATTGCTAAGTAGCGACAGATTGTATCTGTCGCCAGTTCTGTCGCTAAGTTGTGACGGCATAACGAATGCCAACATCCATCGCAAGGCCGTCGTTACTATACGTCGACTTTGGTTTGGCGACAAATTTATAGTTGTCGCTAATCCGTTGCTACATTCAACGCTAATAGTGATTAGCGACGGATATCTCCATCGCTAATCCATCGCAAACAAGGAAAAAAATAAAAAAAAAATTGAAAA